>NW_027619120.1:0-52186 GCF_964187855.1 Myxine glutinosa
AACACTAACACAAGTGCGAAAAGTGGTTTTTCAACACTAACACAAGTGCGAAAAGTGTTTTTTCCACACTAATACAAGTGCAAAAGTGGTTTCCTGCACCAACACAAGTGCAAAAAGTGGTTTTTCAACACTAACACAAGTGCGAAAAGTGGTTTTTCAACACTAACACAAGGGCGAAAAGTGGTTTTTCAACACTAACACAAGGGCGAAAAGTGGTTTTTCAACACTAACACAAGTGCGAAAAGTGGTTTTTCAACACTAACACAAGTGCGAAAAGTGGTTTTTCCACACTAATACAAGTGCAAAAGTGGTTTCCTGCACCAACACAAGTGTGAAAAGTGGTTTTTCAACACTAACACAAGTGCGAAAAGTGGTTTTTCAACACTAACACAAGTGCGAAAAGTGGTTTTTCCACACTAATACAAGTGCAAAAGTGGTTTCCTGCACCAACACAAGTGCGAAAAGTGGTTTTTCAACACTAACACAAGTGCGAAAAGTGGTTTTTCAACACTATCACAAGTGCAAAAAGTGTTTTGTCCACACTAATGCAAGTGCAAAAGTGGTTTCCTGCACCAACACAAGTGCGAAAAGTGGTTTTTCAACACTAACACAAGGGCGAAAAGTGGTTTTTCAACACTAACACAAGGGCGAAAAGTGGTTTTTCAACACTATCATAAGTGCGAAAAGTGGTTTTTCAACACTAACACAAGTGCGAAAAGTGGTTTTTCCACACTAATACAAGTGCAAAAGTGGTTTCCTGCACCAACACAAGTGCGAAAAAGTGGTTTTTCAACACTAACACAAGTGCGAAAAGTGGTTTTTCAACACTATCACAAGTGCGAAAAGTGGTTTTTCAACACTAACACAAGTGCGAAAAGTGTTTTTTCCACACTAATACAAGTGCAAAAGTGGTTTCCTGCACCAACACAAGTGCAAAAAGTGTTTTTTCCAACCTAATACAAGTGCAAAAGTGGTTTCCTGCACCAACACAAGTGCGAAAAGTGGTTTTTCAACACTATCACAAGTGTGAAAAGTGTTTTGTCCACAGTAATACAAGTGCAAAAGTGGTTTCCTGCACCAACACAAGCGCGAAAAGTGGTTTTTCAACACTAACACAAGTGCGAAAAGTGGTTTTTCAACACTAACACAAGTGCGAAAAGTGGTTTTTCAACAATAACACAAGTGCGAAAAGTGGATTTTCCACACTAATACAAGTGCAAAAGTGGTTTCCTGCACCAACACAAGTGCGAAAATTGGTTTTTCAACACTAACACAAGTGCGAAAAGTGGTTTTTCAACACTATCATAAGTGCAAAAAGTGTTTTTCCACACTAATACAAGTGCAAAAGTGGTTTCCTGCACCAACACAAGTGCGAAAAGTGGTTTTTCAACACTAACACAAGTACGAAAAGTGGTTTTTCAACACTAACACAAGTGCGAAAAGTGGTTTTTCCACACTAATACAAGTGCAAAAGTGGTTTCCTGCACCAACACAAGTGCGAAAAGTGGTTTTTCAACACTAACACAAGTGCGAAAAGTGGTTTTTTCAACACTATCACAAGTGCAAAAAGTGTTTATTCCACACTAATACAAGTGCAAAAGTGGTTTCCTGCACCAACACAAGTGCGAAAAGTGGTTTTTCAACACTAACACAAGTGCGAAAAGTGGTTTTTCAACACTATCACAAGTGCGAAAAGTGTTTTGTCCACACTAATACAAGTGCAAAAGTGGTTTCCTGCACCAACACAAGTGCGAAAAGTGGTTTTTCAACACTAACACAAGTGCGAAAAGTGGTTTTTCAACACTAACACAAGTGCGAAAAGTGGTTTTTCCACACTAATACAAGTGCAAAAAGTGGTTTCCTGCACCAACACAAGTGCGAAAAGTGGTTTTTCAACACTAACACAAGTGCGAAAAGTGGTTTTTCACACTAACACAAGTGCGAAAAGTGGTTTTTCCACACTAATACAAGTGCAAAAGTGGTTTCCTGCACCAACACAAGTGCGAAAAGTGGTTTTTCAACACTAACACAAGTGCGAAAAGTGGTGTTTCAACACTATCACAAGTGCGAAAAGTGGTTTTTCCACACTAATACAAGTGCAAAAGTGGTTTCCTGCACCAACACAAGTGTGAAAAGTGGTTTTTCAACACTAACACAAGTGCGAAAAGTGGTTTTTAAACACTAACACAAGTGCAAAAAGTGGTTTTTCAACATTAACACAAGTGCGAAAAGTGGTTTTGCCACACTAATACAAGTGCAAAAGTGGTTTCCTGCACCAACACAAGTGCGAAAATTGGTTTTTCAACACTAACACAAGTGCGAAAAGTGGTTTTTCAACACTATCATAAGTGCGAAAAGTGGTTTTTCAACACTAACACAAGTGCGAAAAGTGGTTTTTCCACACTAATACAAGTGCAAAAGTGGTTTCCTGCACCAACACAAGTGCGAAAAGTGGTTTTTCAACACTAACACAAGTGCGAAAAGTGGTTTTTCAACACTATCACAAGTGCAAAAAGTGTTTTGTCCACACTAATACAAGTGCAAAAGTGGTTTCCCTGCACCAACACAAGTGCGAAAAGTGGTTTTTCAACACTAACACAAGTGCGAAAAGTGGTTTTTCAACACTAACACAAGTGCGAAAAGTGTTTTTTTCCACACTAATACAAGTGCAAAAGTGGTTTCCTGCACCAACACAAGTGCAAAAAGTGGTTTTTCAACACTAACACAAGTGCGAAAAGTGGTTTTCAACACTAACACAAGGGCGAAAAGTGGTTTTTCAACACTAACACAAGGGCGAAAAGTGGTTTTTCAACACTAACACAAGTGCGAAAAGTGGTTTTTCAACACTAACACAAGTGCGAAAAGTGGTTTTTCCACACTAATACAAGTGCAAAAGTGGTTTCCTGCACCAACACAAGTGTGAAAGTGGTTTTTCAACACTAACACAAGTGCGAAAAGTGGTTTTTCAACACTAACACAAGTGCGAAAAGTGGTTTTTCCACACTAATACAAGTGCAAAAGTGGTTTCCTGCACCAACACAAGTGCGAAAAGTGGTTTTTCAACACTAACACAAGTGCGAAAAGTGGTTTTTCAACACTATCACAAGTGCAAAAAGTGTTTTGTCCACACTAATACAAGTGCAAAAGTGGTTTCCTGCACCAACACAAGTGCGAAAAGTGGTTTTTCAACACTAACACAAGTGCGAAAAGTGGTTTTTCCACACTAATACAAGTGCAAAAGTGGTTTCCTGCACCAACACAAGTGCGAAAAGTGGTTTTTCAACACTAACACAAGTGCGAAAAGTGGTTTTGCCACACTAATACAAGTGCAAAAGTGGTTTCCTGCACCAACACAAGTGCGAAAATTGGTTTTTCAACACTAACACAAGTGCGAAAAGTGGTTTTTCAACACTATCATAAGTGCGAAAAGTGGTTTTTCAACACTAACACAAGTGCGAAAAGTGGTTTTTCCACACTAATACAAGTGCAAAAGTGGTTTCCTGCACCAACACAAGTGCGAAAAGTGGTTTTTCAACACTAACACAAGTGCGAAAAGTGGTTTTTCAACACTATCACAAGTGCAAAAAGTGTTTTGTCCACACTAATACAAGTGCAAAAGTGGTTTCCTGCACCAACACAAGTGCGAAAAGTGGTTTTTCAACACTAACACAAGTGCGAAAAGTGGTTTTTCAACACTAACACAAGTGCGAAAAGTTGTTTTTCAACACTAACACAAGTGCGAAAAGTGTTTTTTCCACACTAATACAAGTGCAAAAGTGGTTTCCTGCACCAACACAAGTGCAAAAAGTGGTTTTTCAACACTAACACAAGTGCGAAAAGTGGTTTTTCAACACTAACACAAGGGCGAAAAGTGGTTTTCAACACTAACACAAGGGCGAAAAGTGGTTTTTCAACACTAACACAAGTGCGAAAAGTGGTTTTTCAACACTAACACAAGTGCGAAAAGTGGTTTTTCCACACTAATACAAGTGCAAAAGTGGTTTCCTGCACCAACACAAGTGTGAAAAGTGGTTTTTCAACACTAACACAAGTGCGAAAAGTGGTTTTTCAACACTAACACAAGTGCGAAAAGTGGTTTTTCCACACTAATACAAGTGCAAAAGTGGTTTCCTGCACCAACACAAGTGCGAAAAGTGGTTTTTCAACACTAACACAAGTACGAAAAGTGGTTTTTCAACACTAACACAAGTGCGAAAAGTGGTTTTTCCACACTAATACAAGTGCAAAAGTGGTTTCCTGCACCAACACAAGTGCGAAAAGTGGTTTTTCAACACTAACACAAGTGCGAAAAGTGGTTTTTCAACACTATCACAAGTGCAAAAAGTGTTTATTCCACACTAATACAAGTGCAAAAGTGGTTTCCTGCACCAACACAAGTGCGAAAAGTGGTTTTTCAACACTAACACAAGTGCGAAAAGTGGTTTTTCAACACTATCACAAGTGCGAAAAGTGTTTTGTCCACACTAATACAAGTGCAAAAGTGGTTTCCTGCACCAACACAAGTGCGGAAAGTGGTTTTTCAACACTAACACAAGTGCGAAAAGTGGTTTTTTCAACACTAACACAAGTGCGAAAAGTGGTTTTTCCACACTAATACAAGTGCAAAAGTGGTTTCCTGCACCAACACAAGTGCGAAAAGTGGTTTTTCAACACTAACACAAGTGCGAAAAGTGGTTTTTCAACACTAACACAGTGCGAAAAGTGGTTTTTCCACACTAATACAAGTGCAAAAGTGGTTTCCTGCACCAACACAAGTGCGAAAAGTGGTTTTTCAACACTAACACAAGTGCGAAAAGTGGTTTTTCAACACTATCACAAGTGCGAAAAGTGTTTTGTCCACACTAATACAAGTGCAAAAGTGGTTTCCTGCACCAACACAAGTGCGAAAAGTGGTTTTTCAACACTAACACAAGTGCGAAAAGTGGTTTTTAAACACTAACACAAGTGCAAAAAGTGGTTTTTCAACATTAACACAAGTGCGAAAAGTGGTTTTGCCACACTAATACAAGTGCAAAAGTGGTTTCCTGCACCAACACAAGTGCGAAAATTGGTTTTTCAACACTAACACAAGTGCGAAAAGTGGTTTTTCAACACTATCATAAGTGCGAAAAGTGGTTTTTCAACACTAACACAAGTGCGAAAAGTGGTTTTTCCACACTATCACAAGTGCGAAAAGTGGTTATTCAACACTAACACAAGTGCGAAAAGTGGTTTTTCAACACTATCACAAGTGCGAAAAGTGGTTTTTCAACACTAACACAAGTGCGAAAAGTGTTTTTTCCACACTAATACAAGTGCAAAAGTGGTTTCCTGCACCAACACAAGTGCAAAAAGTGTTTTTTCCACACTAATACAAGTGCAAAAGTGGTTTCCTGCACCAACACAAGTGCGAAAAGTGGTTTTTCAACACTATCACAAGTGTGAAAAGTGTTTTGTCCACACTAATACAAGTGCAAAAGTGGTTTCCTGCACCAACACAAGCGCGAAAAGTGGTTTTTCAACACTAACACAAGTGCGAAAAGTGGTTTTTCAACACTAACACAAGTGCGAAAAGTGGTTTTTCAACAATAACACAAGTGCGAAAAGTGGTTTTTCCACACTAATACAAGTGCAAAAGTGGTTTTCCTGCACCAACACAAGTGCGAAAATTGGTTTTTCAACACTAACACAAGTGCGAAAAGTGGTTTTTCAACACTATCATAAGTGCAAAAAGTGTTTTTCCACACTAATACAAGTGCAAAAGTGGTTTCCTGCACCAACACAAGTGCGAAAAGTGGTTTTTCAACACTAACACAAGTACGAAAAGTGGTTTTTCAACACTAACACAAGTGCGAAAAGTGGTTTTTCCACACTAATACAAGTGCAAAAGTGGTTTCCTGCACCAACACAAGTGCGAAAAGTGGTTTTTCAACACTAACACAAGTGCGAAAAGTGGTTTTTCAACACTATCACAAGTGCAAAAAGTGTTTATTCCACACTAATACAAGTGCAAAAGTGGTTTCCTGCACCAACACAAGTGCGAAAAGTGGTTTTTCAACACTAACACAAGTGCGAAAAGTGGTTTTTCAACACTATCACAAGTGCGAAAAGTGTTTTGTCCACACTAATACAAGTGCAAAAGTGGTTTCCTGCACCAACACAAGTGCGAAAAGTGGTTTTTCAACACTAACACAAGTGCGAAAAGTGGTTTTTCAACACTAACACAAGTGCGAAAAGTGGTTTTTCCACACTAATACAAGTGCAAAAGTGGTTTCCTGCACCAACACAAGTGCGAAAAGTGGTTTTTCAACACTAACACAAGTGCGAAAAGTGGTTTTTCAACACTAACACAAGTGCGAAAAGTGGTTTTTCCACACTAATACAAGTGCAAAAGTGGTTTCCTGCACCAACACAAGTGCGAAAAGTGGTTTTTCAACACTAACACAAGTGCGAAAAGTGGTTTTTCAACACTATCACAAGTGCGAAAAGTGTTTTGTCCACACTAATACAAGTGCAAAAGTGGTTTCCTGCACCAACACAAGTGCGAAAAGTGGTTTTTCAACACTAACACAAGTGCGAAAAGTGGTTTTTAAACACTAACACAAGTGCAAAAAGTGGTTTTTCAACATTAACACAAGTGCGAAAAGTGGTTTTGCCACACTAATACAAGTGCAAAAGTGGTTTCCTGCACCAACACAAGTGCGAAAATTGGTTTTTCAACACTAACACAAGTGCGAAAAGTGGTTTTTCAACACTATCATAAGTGCGAAAAGTGGTTTTTCAACACTAACACAAGTGCGAAAAGTGGTTTTTCCACACTAATACAAGTGCAAAAGTGGTTTCCTGCACCAACACAAGTGCGAAAAGTGGTTTTTCAACACTAACACAAGTGCGAAAAGTGGTTTTTCAACACTATCACAAGTGCAAAAAGTGTTTTGTCCACACTAATACAAGTGCAAAAGTGGTTTCCTGCACCAACACAAGTGCGAAAAGTGGTTTTTCAACACTAACACAAGTGCGAAAAGTGGTTTTTCAACACTAACACAAGTGCGAAAAGTGGTTTTTCAACACTAACACAAGTGCGAAAAGTGTTTTTTCCACACTAATACAAGTGCAAAAGTGGTTTCCTGCACCAACACAAGTGCAAAAAGTGGTTTTTCAACACTAACACAAGTGCGAAAAGTGGTTTTTCAACACTAACACAAGGGCGAAAAGTGGTTTTTCAACACTAACACAAGGGCGAAAAGTGGTTTTTCAACACTAACACAAGTGCGAAAAGTGGTTTTTCAACACTAACACAAGTGCGAAAAGTGGTTTTTTCCACACTAATACAAGTGCAAAAGTGGTTTCCTGCACCAACACAAGTGTGAAAAGTGGTTTTTCAACACTAACACAAGTGCGAAAAGTGGTTTTTCAACACTAACACAAGTGCGAAAAGTGGTTTTTCCACACTAATACAAGTGCAAAAGTGGTTTCCTGCACCAACACAAGTGCGAAAAGTGGTTTTTCAACACTAACACAAGTGCGAAAAGTGGTTTTTCAACACTATCACAAGTGCAAAAAGTGTTTTGTCCACACTAATGCAAGTGCAAAAGTGGTTTCCTGCACCAACACAAGTGCGAAAAGTGGTTTTTCAACACTAACACAAGGGCGAAAAGTGGTTTTTCAACACTAACACAAGGGCGAAAAGTGGTTTTTCAACACTATCATAAGTGCGAAAAGTGGTTTTTCAACACTAACACAAGTGCGAAAAGTGGTTTTTCCACACTAATACAAGTGCAAAAGTGGTTTCCTGCACCAACACAAGTGCGAAAAGTGGTTTTTCAACACTAACACAAGTGCGAAAAGTGGTTTTTCAACACTATCACAAGTGCGAAAAGTGGTTTTTCAACACTAACACAAGTGCGAAAAGTGTTTTTTCCACACTAATACAAGTGCAAAAGTGGTTTCCTGCACCAACACAAGTGCAAAAAGTGTTTTTTCCAACCTAATACAAGTGCAAAAGTGGTTTCCTGCACCAACACAAGTGCGAAAAGTGGTTTTTCAACACTATCACAAGTGTGAAAAGTGTTTTGTCCACACTAATACAAGTGCAAAAGTGGTTTCCTGCACCAACACAAGCGCGAAAAGTGGTTTTTCAACACTAACACAAGTGCGAAAAGTGGTTTTTCAACACTAACACAAGTGCGAAAAGTGGTTTTTCAACAATAACACAAGTGCGAAAAGTGGATTTTCCACACTAATACAAGTGCAAAAGTGGTTTCCTGCACCAACACAAGTGCGAAAATTGGTTTTTCAACACTAACACAAGTGCGAAAAGTGGTTTTTCAACACTATCATAAGTGCAAAAAGTGTTTTTCCACACTAATACAAGTGCAAAAGTGGTTTCCTGCACCAACACAAGTGCGAAAAGTGGTTTTTCAACACTAACACAAGTACGAAAAGTGGTTTTTCAACACTAACACAAGTGCGAAAAGTGGTTTTTCCACACTAATACAAGTGCAAAAGTGGTTTCCTGCACCAACACAAGTGCGAAAAGTGGTTTTTCAACACTAACACAAGTGCGAAAAGTGGTTTTTCAACACTATCACAAGTGCAAAAAGTGTTTATTCCACACTAATACAAGTGCAAAAGTGGTTTCCTGCACCAACACAAGTGCGAAAAGTGGTTTTTCAACACTAACACAAGTGCGAAAAGTGGTTTTTCAACACTATCACAAGTGCGAAAAGTGTTTTGTCCACACTAATACAAGTGCAAAAGTGGTTTCCTGCACCAACACAAGTGCGAAAAGTGGTTTTTCAACACTAACACAAGTGCGAAAAGTCGTTTTTCAACACTAACACAAGTGCGAAAAGTGGTTTTTCCACACTAATACAAGTGCAAAAGTGGTTTCCTGCACCAACACAAGTGCGAAAAGTGGTTTTTCAACACTAACACAAGTGCGAAAAGTGGTTTTTCAACACTAACACAAGTGCGAAAAGTGGTTTTTCCACACTAATACAAGTGCAAAAGTGGTTTCCTGCACCAACACAAGTGCGAAAAGTGGTTTTTCAACACTAACACAAGTGCGAAAAGTGGTGTTTCAACACTATCACAAGTGCGAAAAGTGGTTTTTCCACACTAATACAAGTGCAAAAGTGGTTTCCTGCACCAACACAAGTGTGAAAAGTGGTTTTTCAACACTAACACAAGTGCGAAAAGTGGTTTTTAAACACTAACACAAGTGCAAAAAGTGGTTTTTCAACATTAACACAAGTGCGAAAAGTGGTTTTGCCACACTAATACAAGTGCAAAAGTGGTTTCCTGCACCAACACAAGTGCGAAAATTGGTTTTTCAACACTAACACAAGTGCGAAAAGTGGTTTTTCAACACTATCATAAGTGCGAAAAGTGGTTTTTCAACACTAACACAAGTGCGAAAAGTGGTTTTTCCACACTAATACAAGTGCAAAAGTGGTTTCCTGCACCAACACAAGTGCGAAAAGTGGTTTTTCAACACTAACACAAGTGCGAAAAGTGGTTTTTCAACACTATCACAAGTGCAAAAAGTGTTTTGTCCACACTAATACAAGTGCAAAAGTGGTTTCCTGCACCAACACAAGTGCGAAAAGTGGTTTTTCAACACTAACACAAGTGCGAAAAGTGGTTTTTCAACACTAACACAAGTGCGAAAAGTGGTTTTTCAACACTAACACAAGTGCGAAAAGTGTTTTTTCCACACTAATACAAGTGCAAAAGTGGTTTCCTGCACCAACACAAGTGCAAAAAGTGGTTTTTCAACACTAACACAAGTGCGAAAAGTGGTTTTTCAACACTAACACAAGGGCGAAAAGTGGTTTTTCAACACTAACACAAGGGCGAAAAGTGGTTTTTCAACACTAACACAAGTGCGAAAAGTGGTTTTTCAACACTAACACAAGTGCGAAAAGTGGTTTTTCCACACTAATACAAGTGCAAAAGTGGTTTCCTGCACCAACACAAGTGTGAAAAGTGGTTTTTCAACACTAACACAAGTGCGAAAAGTGGTTTTTCAACACTAACACAAGTGCGAAAAGTGGTTTTTCCACACTAATACAAGTGCAAAAGTGGTTTCCTGCACCAACACAAGTGCGAAAAGTGGTTTTTCAACACTAACACAAGTGCGAAAAGTGGTTTTTCAACACTATCACAAGTGCAAAAAGTGTTTTGTCCACACTAATACAAGTGCAAAAGTGGTTTCCTGCACCAACACAAGTGCGAAAAGTGGTTTTTCAACACTAACACAAGTGCGAAAAGTGGTTTTTCCACACTAATACAAGTGCAAAAGTGGTTTCCTGCACCAACACAAGTGCGAAAAGTGGTTTTTCAACACTAACACAAGTGCGAAAAGTGGTTTTGCCACACTAATACAAGTGCAAAAGTGGTTTCCTGCACCAACACAAGTGCGAAAATTGGTTTTTCAACACTAACACAAGTGCGAAAAGTGGTTTTTCAACACTATCATAAGTGCGAAAAGTGGTTTTTCAACACTAACACAAGTGCGAAAAGTGGTTTTTCCACACTAATACAAGTGCAAAAGTGGTTTCCTGCACCAACACAAGTGCGAAAAGTGGTTTTTCAACACTAACACAAGTGCGAAAAGTGGTTTTTCAACACTATCACAAGTGCAAAAAGTGTTTTGTCCACACTAATACAAGTGCAAAAGTGGTTTCCTGCACCAACACAAGTGCGAAAAGTGGTTTTTCAACACTAACACAAGTGCGAAAAGTGGTTTTTCAACACTAACACAAGTGCGAAAAGTTGTTTTTCAACACTAACACAAGTGCGAAAAGTGTTTTTTCCACACTAATACAAGTGCAAAAGTGGTTTCCTGCACCAACACAAGTGCAAAAAGTGGTTTTTCAACACTAACACAAGTGCGAAAAGTGGTTTTTCAACACTAACACAAGGGCGAAAAGTGGTTTTTCAACACTAACACAAGGGCGAAAAGTGGTTTTTCAACACTAACACAAGTGCGAAAAGTGGTTTTTCAACACTAACACAAGTGCGAAAAGTGGTTTTTCCACACTAATACAAGTGCAAAAGTGGTTTCCTGCACCAACACAAGTGTGAAAAGTGGTTTTTCAACACTAACACAAGTGCGAAAAGTGGTTTTTCAACACTAACACAAGTGCGAAAAGTGGTTTTTCCACACTAATACAAGTGCAAAAGTGGTTTCCTGCACCAACACAAGTGCGAAAAGTGGTTTTTCAACACTAACACAAGTGCGAAAAGTGGTTTTTCAACACTATCACAAGTGCAAAAAGTGTTTTGTCCACACTAATACAAGTGCAAAAGTGGTTTCCTGCACCAACACAAGTGCGAAAAGTGGTTTTTCAACACTAACACAAGTGCGAAAAGTGGTTTTTCAACACTAACACAAGTGCGAAAAGTGGTTTTTCAACACTAACACAAGTGCAAAAGTGGTTTCCTGCACCAACACAAGTGCAAAAAGTGGTTTTTCAACACTAACACAAGTGCGAAAAGTGGTTTTTCCACACTAATACAAGTGCAAAAGTGGTTTCCTGCACCAACACAAGTGCGAAAAGTGGTTTTTCAACACTAACACAAGTGCGAAAAGTGGTTTTTCAACACTAACACAAGTGCGAAAAGTGGTTTTTCCACACTAATACAAGTGCAAAAGTGGTTTCCTGCACCAACACAAGTGCGAAAAGTGGTTTTTCAACACTAACACAAGTGCGAAAAGTGGTTTTTCCACACTAATACAAGTGCAAAAGTGGTTTCCTGCACCAACACAAGTGCGAAAAGTGGTTTTTCAACACTAACACAAGTGCGAAAAGTGGTTTTTCCACACTAATACAAGTGCAAAAGTGGTTTCCTGCACCAACACAAGTGCGAAAAGTGGTTTTTCAACACTAACACAAGTGCGAAAAGTGGTTTTTCAACACTAACACAAGTGCGAAAAGTGGTTTTTCCACACTAATACAAGTGCAAAAGTGGTTTCCTGCACCAACACAAGTGCGAAAAGTGGTTTTTCAACACTAACACAAGTGCGAAAAGTGGTTTTTCCACACTAATGCAAGTGCAAAAGTGGTTTCCTGCACCAACACAAGTGCGAAAAGTGGTTTTTCAACACTAACACAAGTGCGAAAAGTGGTTTTTCCACACTAACACAAGTGCAAAAGTGGTTTCCTGCACCAACACAAGTGCGAAAAGTGGTTTTTCAACACTAACACAAGTGCGAAAAGTGGTTTTTCCACACTAATACAAGTGCAAAAGTGGTTTCCTGCACCAACACAAGTGCGAAAAGTGGTTTTTCAACACTAACACAAGTGAGAAAAGTGGTTTTTCAACACTAACACAAGTGCGAAAAGTGGTTTTTCCACACTAGTACAAGTGCAAAAGTGGTTTCCTGCACCAACACAAGTGCGAAAAGTGGTTTTTCAACACTAACACAAGTGCGAAAAGTGGTTTTTCAACACTAACACAGGTGCGAAATGTGTTTTTTCCACACTAACACAAGTGCAAAAGTGGTTTCCTGCACCAACACAAGTGCGAAAAGTGGTTTTTCAACACTAACACAAGTGCGAAAAGTGGTTTTTCAACACTATCACAAGTGCGAAAAGTGTTTTGTCCACACTAATACAAGTGCAAAAGTGGTTTCCTGCACCAACACAAGTGCGAAAAGTGGTTTTTCAACACTAACACAAGTGCGAAAAGTGGTTTTTAAACACTAACACAAGTGCAAAAAGTGGTTTTTCAACATTAACACAAGTGCGAAAAGTGGTTTTGCCACACTAATACAAGTGCAAAAGTGGTTTCCTGCACCAACACAAGTGCGAAAATTGGTTTTTCAACACTAACACAAGTGCGAAAAGTGGTTTTTCAACACTATCATAAGTGCGAAAAGTGGTTTTTCAACACTAACACAAGTGCGAAAAGTGGTTTTTCCACACTAATACAAGTGCAAAAGTGGTTTCCTGCACCAACACAAGTGCGAAAAGTGGTTATTCAACACTAACACAAGTGCGAAAAGTGGTTTTTCAACACTATCACAAGTGCGAAAAGTGGTTTTTCAACACTAACACAAGTGCGAAAAGTGTTTTTTCCACACTAATACAAGTGCAAAAGTGGTTTCCTGCACCAACACAAGTGCAAAAAGTGTTTTTTCCACACTAATACAAGTGCAAAAGTGGTTTCCTGCACCAACACAAGTGCGAAAAGTGGTTTTTCAACACTATCACAAGTGTGAAAAGTGTTTTGTCCACACTAATACAAGTGCAAAAGTGGTTTCCTGCACCAACACAAGCGCGAAAAGTGGTTTTTCAACACTAACACAAGTGCGAAAAGTGGTTTTTCAACACTAACACAAGTGCGAAAAGTGGTTTTTCAACAATAACACAAGTGCGAAAAGTGGTTTTTCCACACTAATACAAGTGCAAAAGTGGTTTCCTGCACCAACACAAGTGCGAAAATTGGTTTTTCAACACTAACACAAGTGCGAAAAGTGGTTTTTCAACACTATCATAAGTGCAAAAAGTGTTTTTCCACACTAATACAAGTGCAAAAGTGGTTTCCTGCACCAACACAAGTGCGAAAAGTGGTTTTTCAACACTAACACAAGTACGAAAAGTGGTTTTTCAACACTAACACAAGTGCGAAAAGTGGTTTTTCCACACTAATACAAGTGCAAAAGTGGTTTCCTGCACCAACACAAGTGCGAAAAGTGGTTTTTCAACACTAACACAAGTGCGAAAAGTGGTTTTTCAACACTATCACAAGTGCAAAAAGTGTTTATTCCACACTAATACAAGTGCAAAAGTGGTTTCCTGCACCAACACAAGTGCGAAAAGTGGTTTTTCAACACTAACACAAGTGCGAAAAGTGGTTTTTCAACACTATCACAAGTGCGAAAAGTGTTTTGTCCACACTAATACAAGTGCAAAAGTGGTTTCCTGCACCAACACAAGTGCGAAAAGTGGTTTTTCAACACTAACACAAGTGCGAAAAGTGGTTTTTCAACACTAACACAAGTGCGAAAAGTGGTTTTTCCACACTAATACAAGTGCAAAAGTGGTTTCCTGCACCAACACAAGTGCGAAAAGTGGTTTTTCAACACTAACACAAGTGCGAAAAGTGGTTTTTCAACACTAACACAAGTGCAAAAAGTGGTTTTTCCACACTAATACAAGTGCAAAAGTGGTTTCCTGCACCAACACAAGTGCGAAAAGTGGTTTTTCAACACTAACACAAGTGCGAAAAGTGGTTTTTCAAAACTATCACAAGTGCGAAAAGTGTTTTGTCCACACTAATACAAGTGCAAAAGTGGTTTCCTGCACCAACACAAGTGCGAAAAGTGGTTTTTCAACACTAACACAAGTGCGAAAAGTGGTTTTTAAACACTAACACAAGTGCAAAAAGTGGTTTTTCAACATTAACACAAGTGCGAAAAGTGGTTTTGCCACACTAATACAAGTGCAAAAGTGGTTTCCTGCACCAACACAAGTGCGAAAATTGGTTTTTCAACACTAACACAAGTGCGAAAAGTGGTTTTTCAACACTATCATAAGTGCGAAAAGTGGTTTTTCAACACTAACACAAGTGCGAAAAGTGGTTTTTCCACACTAATACAAGTGCAAAAGTGGTTTCCTGCACCAACACAAGTGCGAAAAGTGGTTTTTCAACACTAACACAAGTGCGAAAAGTGGTTTTTCAACACTATCACAAGTGCAAAAAGTGTTTTGTCCACACTAATACAAGTGCAAAAGTGGTTTCCTGCACCAACACAAGTGCGAAAAGTGGTTTTTCAACACTAACACAAGTGCGAAAAGTGGTTTTTCAACACTAACACAAGTGCGAAAAGTGGTTTTTCAACACTAACACAAGTGCGAAAAGTGTTTTTTCCACACTAATACAAGTGCAAAAGTGGTTTCCTGCACCAACACAAGTGCAAAAAGTGGTTTTTCAACACTAACACAAGTGCGAAAAGTGGTTTTTCAACACTAACACAAGGGCGAAAAGTGGTTTTTCAACACTAACACAAGGGCGAAAAGTGGTTTTTCAACACTAACACAAGTGCGAAAAGTGGTTTTTCAACACTAACACAAGTGCGAAAAGTGGTTTTTCCACACTAATACAAGTGCAAAAGTGGTTTCCTGCACCAACACAAGTGTGAAAAGTGGTTTTTCAACACTAACACAAGTGCGAAAAGTGGTTTTTCAACACTAACACAAGTGCGAAAAGTGGTTTTTCCACACTAATACAAGTGCAAAAGTGGTTTCCTGCACCAACACAAGTGCGAAAAGTGGTTTTTCAACACCAACACAAGTGCGAAAAGTGGTTTTTCAACACTATCACAAGTGCAAAAAGTGTTTTGTCCACACTAATACAAGTGCAAAAGTGGTTTCCTGCAACAACACAAGTGCGAAAAGTGGTTTTTCAACACTAACACAAGGGCGAAAAGTGGTTTTTCAACACTAACACAAGGGCGAAAAGTGGTTTTTCAACACTATCATAAGTGCGAAAAGTGGTTTTTCAACACTAACACAAGTGCGAAAAGTGGTTTTTCCACACTAATACAAGTGCAAAAGTGGTTTCCTGCACCAACACAAGTGCGAAAAGTGGTTTTTCAACACTAACACAAGTGCGAAAAGTGGTTTTTCAACACTATCACAAGTGCGAAAAGTGGTTTTTCAACACTAACACAAGTGCGAAAAGTGTTTTTTCCACACTAATACAAGTGCAAAAGTGGTTTCCTGCACCAACACAAGTGCAAAAAGTGTTTTTTCCAACCTAATACAAGTGCAAAAGTGGTTTCCTGCACCAACACAAGTGCGAAAAGTGGTTTTTCAACACTATCACAAGTGTGAAAAGTGTTTTGTCCACACTAATACAAGTGCAAAAGTGGTTTCCTGCACCAACACAAGCGCGAAAAGTGGTTTTTCAACACTAACACAAGTGCGAAAAGTGGTTTTTCAACACTAACACAAGTGCGAAAAGTGGTTTTTCAACAATAACACAAGTGCGAAAAGTGGATTTTCCACACTAATACAAGTGCAAAAGTGGTTTCCTGCACCAACACAAGTGCGAAAATTGGTTTTTCAACACTAACACAAGTGCGAAAAGTGGTTTTTCAACACTATCATAAGTGCAAAAAGTGTTTTTCCACACTAATACAAGTGCAAAAGTGGTTTCCTGCACCAACACAAGTGCGAAAAGTGGTTTTTCAACACTAACACAAGTACGAAAAGTGGTTTTTCAACACTAACACAAGTGCGAAAAGTGGTTTTTCCACACTAATACAAGTGCAAAAGTGGTTTCCTGCACCAACACAAGTGCGAAAAGTGGTTTTTCAACACTAACACAAGTGCGAAAAGTGGTTTTTCAACACTATCACAAGTGCAAAAAGTGTTTATTCCACACTAATACAAGTGCAAAAGTGGTTTCCTGCACCAACACAAGTGCGAAAAGTGGTTTTTCAACACTAACACAAGTGCGAAAAGTGGTTTTTCAACACTATCACAAGTGCGAAAAGTGTTTTGTCCACACTAATACAAGTGCAAAAGTGGTTTCCTGCACCAACACAAGTGCGAAAAGTGGTTTTTCAACACTAACACAAGTGCGAAAAGTGGTTTTTCAACACTAACACAAGTGCGAAAAGTGGTTTTTCCACACTAATACAAGTGCAAAAGTGGTTTCCTGCACCAACACAAGTGCGAAAAGTGGTTTTTCAACACTAACACAAGTGCGAAAAGTGGTTTTTCAACACTAACACAAGTGCGAAAAGTGGTTTTTCCACACTAATACAAGTGCAAAAGTGGTTTCCTGCACCAACACAAGTGCGAAAAGTGGTTTTTCAACACTAACACAAGTGCGAAAAGTGGTGTTTCAACACTATCACAAGTGCGAAAAGTGGTTTTTCCACACTAATACAAGTGCAAAAGTGGTTTCCTGCACCAACACAAGTGTGAAAAGTGGTTTTTCAACACTAACACAAGTGCGAAAAGTGGTTTTTAAACACTAACACAAGTGCAAAAAGTGGTTTTTCAACATTAACACAAGTGCGAAAAGTGGTTTTGCCACACTAATACAAGTGCAAAAGTGGTTTCCTGCACCAACACAAGTGCGAAAATTGGTTTTTCAACACTAACACAAGTGCGAAAAGTGGTTTTTCAACACTATCATAAGTGCGAAAAGTGGTTTTTCAACACTAACACAAGTGCGAAAAGTGGTTTTTCCACACTAATACAAGTGCAAAAGTGGTTTCCTGCACCAACACAAGTGCGAAAAGTGGTTTTTCAACACTAACACAAGTGCGAAAAGTGGTTTTTCAACACTATCACAAGTGCAAAAAGTGTTTTGTCCACACTAATACAAGTGCAAAAGTGGTTTCCTGCACCAACACAAGTGCGAAAAGTGGTTTTTCAACACTAACACAAGTGCGAAAAGTGGTTTTTCAACACTAACACAAGTGCGAAAAGTGGTTTTTCAACACTAACACAAGTGCGAAAAGTGTTTTTTCCACACTAATACAAGTGCAAAAGTGGTTTCCTGCACCAACACAAGTGCAAAAAGTGGTTTTTCAACACTAACACAAGTGCGAAAAGTGGTTTTTCAACACTAACACAAGGGCGAAAAGTGGTTTTTCAACACTAACACAAGGGCGAAAAGTGGTTTTTCAACACTAACACAAGTGCGAAAAGTGGTTTTTCAACACTAACACAAGTGCGAAAAGTGGTTTTTCCACACTAATACAAGTGCAAAAGTGGTTTCCTGCACCAACACAAGTGTGAAAAGTGGTTTTTCAACACTAACACAAGTGCGAAAAGTGGTTTTTCAACACTAACACAAGTGCGAAAAGTGGTTTTTCCACACTAATACAAGTGCAAAAGTGGTTTCCTGCACCAACACAAGTGCGAAAAGTGGTTTTTCAACACTAACACAAGTGCGAAAAGTGGTTTTTCAACACTATCACAAGTGCAAAAAGTGTTTTGTCCACACTAATACAAGTGCAAAAGTGGTTTCCTGCAAGAACACAAGTGCGAAAAGTGGTTTTTCAACACTAACACAAGTGCGAAAAGTGGTTTTTCAACACTAACACAAGTGCGAAAAGTGGTTTTTCAACACTAACACAAGTGCAAAAGTGGTTTCCTGCACCAACACAAGTGCAAAAAGTGGTTTTTCAACACTAACACAAGTGCGAAAAGTGGTTTTTCCACACTAATACAAGTGCAAAAGTGGTTTCCTGCACCAACACAAGTGCGAAAAGTGGTTTTTCAACACTAACACAAGTGCGAAAAGTGGTTTTTCAACACTAACACAAGTGCGAAAAGTGGTTTTTCCACACTAATACAAGTGCAAAAGTGGTTTCCTGCACCAACACAAGTGCGAAAAGTGGTTTTTCAACACTAACACAAGTGCGAAAAGTGGTTTTTCCACACTAATACAAGTGCAAAAGTGGTTTCCTGCACCAACACAAGTGCGAAAATTGGTTTTTCAACACTAACACAAGTGCGAAAAGTGGTTTTTCAACACTAACACAAGTGCGAAAAGTGGTTTTTCCACACTAATACAAGTGCAAAAGTGGTTTCCTGCACCAACACAAGTGCGAAAAGTGGTTTTTCAACACTAACACAAGTGCGAAAAGTGGTTTTGCCACACTAATACAAGTGCAAAAGTGGTTTCCTGCACCAACACAAGTGCGAAAATTGGTTTTTCAACACTAACACAAGTGCGAAAAGTGGTTTTTCAACACTATCATAAGTGCGAAAAGTGGTTTTTCAACACTAACACAAGTGCGAAAAGTGGTTTTTCCACACTAATACAAGTGCAAAAGTGGTTTCCTGCACCAACACAAGTGCGAAAAGTGGTTTTTCAACACTAACACAAGTGCGAAAAGTGGTTTTTCAACACTATCACAAGTGCAAAAAGTGTTTTGTCCACACTAATACAAGTGCAAAAGTGGTTTCCTGCACCAACACAAGTGCGAAAAGTGGTTTTTCAACACTAACACAAGTGCGAAAAGTGGTTTTTCAACACTAACACAAGTGCGAAAAGTGGTTTTTCAACACTAACACAAGTGCGAAAAGTGTTTTTTCCACACTAATACAAGTGCAAAAGTGGTTTCCTGCACCAACACAAGTGCAAAAAGTGGTTTTTCAACACTAACACAAGTGCGAAAAGTGGTTTTTCAACACTAACACAAGGGCGAAAAGTGGTTTTTCAACACTAACACAAGGGCGAAAAGTGGTTTTTCAACACTAACACAAGTGTGAAAAGTGGTTTTTCAACACTAACACAAGTGCGAAAAGTGGTTTTTCCACACTAATACAAGTGCAAAAGTGGTTTCCTGCACCAACACAAGTGTGAAAAGTGGTTTTTCAACACTAACACAAGTGCGAAAAGTGGTTTTTCAACACTAACACAAGTGCGAAAAGTGGTTTTTCCACACTAATACAAGTGCAAAAGTGGTTTCCTGCACCAACACAAGTGCGAAAAGTGGTTTTTCAACACTAACACAAGTGCGAAAAGTGGTTTTTCAACACTATCACAAGTGCAAAAAGTGTTTTGTCCACACTAATACAAGTGCAAAAGTGGTTTCCTGCACCAACACAAGTGCGAAAAGTGGTTTTTCAACACTAACACAAGTGCGAAAAGTGGTTTTTCAACACTAACACAAGTGCGAAAAGTGGTTTTTCAACACTAACACAAGTGCAAAAGTGGTTTCCTGCACCAACACAAGTGCAAAAAGTGGTTTTTCAACACTAACACAAGTGCGAAAAGTGGTTTTTCCACACTAATACAAGTGCAAAAGTGGTTTCCTGCACCAACACAAGTGCGAAAAGTGGTTTTTCAACACTAACACAAGTGCGAAAAGTGGTTTTTCAACACTAACACAAGTGCGAAAAGTGGTTTTTCCACACTAATACAAGTGCAAAAGTGGTTTCCTGCACCAACACAAGTGCGAAAAGTGGTTTTTCAACACTAACACAAGTGCGAAAAGTGGTTTTTCCACACTAATACAAGTGCAAAAGTGGTTTCCTGCACCAACACAAGTGCGAAAAGTGGTTTTTCAACACTAACACAAGTGCGAAAAGTGGTTTTTCCACACTAATACAAGTGCAAAAGTGGTTTCCTGCACCAACACAAGTGCGAAAAGTGGTTTTTCAACACTAACACAAGTGCGAAAAGTGGTTTTTCAACACTAACACAAGTGCGAAAAGTGGTTTTTCCACACTAATACAAGTGCAAAAGTGGTTTCCTGCACCAACACAAGTGCGAAAAGTGGTTTTTCAACACTAACACAAGTGCGAAAAGTGGTTTTTCCACACTAATACAAGTGCAAAAGTGGTTTCCTGCACCAACACAAGTGCGAAAAGTGGTTTTTCAACACTAACACAAGTGCGAAAAGTGGTTTTTCCACACTAACACAAGTGCAAAAGTGGTTTCCTGCACCAACACAAGTGCGAAAAGTGGTTTTTCAACACTAACACAAGTGCGAAAAGTAGTTTTTCCACACTAATACAAGTGCAAAAGTGGTTTCCTGCACCAACACAAGTGCGAAAAGTGGTTTTTCAACACTAACACAAGTGAGAAAAGTGGTTTTTCAACACTAACACAAGTGCGAAAAGTGGTTTTTCCACACTAATACAAGTGCAAAAGTGGTTTCCTGCACCAACACAAGTGCGAAAAGTGGTTTTTCAACACTAACACAAGTGCGAAAAGTGGTTTTTCAACACTAACACAGGTGCGAAATGTGTTTTTTCCACACTAATACAAGTGCAAAAGTGGTTTCCTGCACCAACACAAGTGCGAAAAGTGGTTTTTCAACACTAACACAAGTACGAAAAGTGGTTTTTCAACACTAACACAAGTGCGAAAAGTGTTTTTTCCACACTAATACAAGTGCAAAAGTGGTTTCCTGCACCAACACAAGTGCGAAAAGTGGTTTTTCAACACTAACACAAGTGCGAAAAATGGTTTTTCAACACTAACACAAGTGCGAAAAGTGGTATTTCCACACTAATACAAGTGCAAAAGTGGTTTCCTGCACCAACACAAGTGCAAAAAGTGGTTTTTCAACACTAACACAAGTGCGAAAAGTGGTTTTTCAACAATATCACAAGTGCAAAAAGTGTTTTTTCCACACTAATACAAGTGCAAAAGTGGTTTCCTGCACCAACACAAGTGTGAAAAGTGGTTTTTCAACACTAACACAAGTGCGAAAAGTGGTTTTTCAACACTAACACAAGTGCGAAAAGTGGTTGTTCCACACTAATACAAGTGCAAAAGTGGTTTCCTGCACCAACACAAGTGCGAAAAGTGGTTTTTCAACACTAACACAAGTGCGAAAAGTGGTTTTTCAACACTATCACAAGTGCGAAAAGTGTTTTGTCCACACTAATACAAGTGCAAAAGTGGTTTCCTGCACCAACACAAGTGCGAAAAGTGGTTTTTCAACACTAACACAAGTGCGAAAAGTGGTTTTTCAACACTATCACAAGTGCGAAAAGTGTTTTGTCCACACTAATACAAGTGCAAAAGTGGTTTCCTGCACCAACACAAGTGCGAAAAGTGGTTTTTCAACACTAACACAAGTGCGAAAGGTGGTTTTTAAACACGAACACAAGTGCGAAAAGTGGTTTTTCAACACTAACACAAGTGCGAAAAGTGGTTTTTAAACACGAACACAAGTGCGAAAAGTGGTTTTTCAACATTAACACAAGTGCGAAAAGTGGTTTTTCCACACTAATACAAGTGCAAAAGTGGTTTCCTGCACCAACACAAGTGCGTAAATTGGTTTTTCAACACTAACACAAGTGCGAAAAGTGGTTTTTCAACACTATCATAAGTGCAAAAAGTGTTTTTTCCACACTAATACAAGTGCAAAAGTGGTTTCCTGCACCAACACAAGCGCGAAAAGTGGTTTTTCAACACTAACACAAGTGCGAAAAGTGGTTTTTCAACACTAACACAAGTGCGAAAAGTGGTTTTTCAACAATAACACAAGTGCGAAAAGTGGATTTTCCACACTAATACAAGTGCAAAAGTGGTTTCCTGCACCAACACAAGTGCGAAAATTGGTTTTTCAACACTAACACAAGTGCGAAAAGTGGTTTTTCAACACTATCATAAGTGCAAAAAGTGTTTTTCCACACTAATACAAGTGCAAAAGTGGTTTCCTGCACCAACACAAGTGCGAAAAGTGGTTTTTCAACACTAACACAAGTACGAAAAGTGGTTTTTCAACACTAACACAAGTGCGAAAAGTGGTTTTTCCACACTAATACAAGTGCAAAAGTGGTTTCCTGCACCAACACAAGTGCGAAAAGTGGTTTTTCAACACTAACACAAGTGCGAAAAGTGGTTTTTCAACACTATCACAAGTGCAAAAAGTGTTTATTCCACACTAATACAAGTGCAAAAGTGGTTTCCTGCACCAACACAAGTGCGAAAAGTGGTTTTTCAACACTAACACAAGTGCGAAAAGTGGTTTTTCAACACTATCACAAGTGCGAAAAGTGTTTTGTCCACACTAATACAAGTGCAAAAGTGGTTTCCTGCACCAACACAAGTGCGAAAAGTGGTTTTTCAACACTAACACAAGTGCGAAAAGTGGTTTTTCAACACTAACACAAGTGCGAAAAGTGGTTTTTCCACACTAATACAAGTGCAAAAGTGGTTTCCTGCACCAACACAAGTGCGAAAAGTGGTTTTTCAACACTAACACAAGTGCGAAAAGTGGTTTTTCAACACTAACACAAGTGCGAAAAGTGGTTTTTCCACACTAATACAAGTGCAAAAGTGGTTTCCTGCACCAACACAAGTGCGAAAAGTGGTTTTTCAACACTAACACAAGTGCGAAAAGTGGTGTTTCAACACTATCACAAGTGCGAAAAGTGGTTTTTCCACACTAATACAAGTGCAAAAGTGGTTTCCTGCACCAACACAAGTGTGAAAAGTGGTTTTTCAACACTAACACAAGTGCGAAAAGTGGTTTTTAAACACTAACACAAGTGCAAAAAGTGGTTTTTCAACATTAACACAAGTGCGAAAAGTGGTTTTGCCACACTAATACAAGTGCAAAAGTGGTTTCCTGCACCAACACAAGTGCGAAAATTGGTTTTTCAACACTAACACAAGTGCGAAAAGTGGTTTTTCAACACTATCATAAGTGCGAAAAGTGGTTTTTCAACACTAACACAAGTGCAAAAAGTGGTTTTTCCACACTAATACAAGTGCAAAAGTGGTTTCCTGCACCAACACAAGTGCGAAAAGTGGTTTTTCAACACTAACACAAGTGCGAAAAGTGGTTTTTCAACACTATCACAAGTGCAAAAAGTGTTTTGTCCACACTAATACAAGTGCAAAAGTGGTTTCCTGCACCAACACAAGTGCGAAAAGTGGTTTTTCAACACTAACACAAGTGCGAAAAGTGGTTTTTCAACACTAACACAAGTGCGAAAAGTGGTTTTTCAACACTAACACAAGTGCGAAAAGTGTTTTTTCCACACTAATACAAGTGCAAAAGTGGTTTCCTGCACCAACACAAGTGCAAAAAGTGGTTTTTCAACACTAACACAAGTGCGAAAAGTGGTTTTTCAACACTAACACAAGGGCGAAAAGTGGTTTTTCAACACTAACACAAGGGCGAAAAGTGGTTTTTCAACACTAACACAAGTGCGAAAAGTGGTTTTTCAACACTAACACAAGTGCGAAAAGTGGTTTTTCCACACTAATACAAGTGCAAAAGTGGTTTCCTGCACCAACACAAGTGTGAAAAGTGGTTTTTCAACACTAACACAAGTGCGAAAAGTGGTTTTTCAACACTAACACAAGTGCGAAAAGTGGTTTTTCCACACTAATACAAGTGCAAAAGTGGTTTCCTGCACCAACACAAGTGCGAAAAGTGGTTTTTCAACACTAACACAAGTGCGAAAAGTGGTTTTTCAACACTATCACAAGTGCAAAAAGTGTTTTGTCCACACTAATACAAGTGCAAAAGTGGTTTCCTGCACCAACACAAGTGCGAAAAGTGGTTTTTCAACACTAACACAAGTGCGAAAAGTGGTTTTTCAACACTAACACAAGTGCGAAAAGTGGTTTTTCAACACTAACACAAGTGCAAAAGTGGTTTCCTGCACCAACACAAGTGCAAAAAGTGGTTTTTCAACACTAACACAAGTGCGAAAAGTGGTTTTTCCACACTAATACAAGTGCAAAAGTGGTTTCCTGCACCAACACAAGTGCGAAAAGTGGTTTTTCAACACTAACACAAGTGCGAAAACTGGTTTTTCAACACTAACACAAGTGCGAAAAGTGGTTTTTCCACACTAATACAAGTGCAAAAGTGGTTTCCTGCACCAACACAAGTGCGAAAAGTGGTTTTTCAACACTAACACAAGTGCGAAAAGTGGTTTTTCCACACTAATACAAGTGCAAAAGTGGTTTCCTGCACCAACACAAGTGCGAAAATTGGTTTTCCAACACTAACACAAGTGCGAAAAGTGGTTTTTCAACACTAACACAAGTGCGAAAAGTGGTTTTTCCACACTAATACAAGTGCAAAAGTGGTTTCCTGCACCAACACAAGTGCGAAAAGTGGTTTTTCAACACTAACACAAGTGCGAAAAGTGGTTTTGCCACACTAATACAAGTGCAAAAGTGGTTTCCTGCACCAACACAAGTGCGAAAATTGGTTTTTCAACACTAACACAAGTGCGAAAAGTGGTTTTTCAACACTATCATAAGTGCGAAAAGTGGTTTTTCAACACTAACACAAGTGCGAAAAGTGGTTTTTCCACACTAATACAAGTGCAAAAGTGGTTTCCTGCACCAACACAAGTGCGAAAAGTGGTTTTTCAACACTAACACAAGTGCGAAAAGTGGTTTTTCAACACTATCACAAGTGCAAAAAGTGTTTTGTCCACACTAATACAAGTGCAAAAGTGGTTTCCTGCACCAACACAAGTGCGAAAAGTGGTTTTTCAACACTAACACAAGTGCGAAAAGTGGTTTTTCAACACTAACACAAGTGCGAAAAGTGGTTTTTCAACACTAACACAAGTGCGAAAAGTGTTTTTTCCACACTAATACAAGTGCAAAAGTGGTTTCCTGCACCAACACAAGTGCAAAAAGTGGTTTTTCAACACTAACACAAGTGCGAAAAGTGGTTTTTCAACACTAACACAAGGGCGAAAAGTGGTTTTTCAACACTAACACAAGGGCGAAAAGTGGTTTTTCAACACTAACACAAGTGCGAAAAGTGGTTTTTCAACACTAACACAAGTGCGAAAAGTGGTTTTTCCACACTAATACAAGTGCAAAAGTGGTTTCCTGCACCAACACAAGTGTGAAAAGTGGTTTTTCAACACTAACACAAGTGCGAAAAGTGGTTTTTCAACACTAACACAAGTGCGAAAAGTGGTTTTTCCACACTAATACAAGTGCAAAAGTGGTTTCCTGCACCAACACAAGTGCGAAAAGTGGTTTTTCAACACTAACACAAGTGCGAAAAGTGGTTTTTCAACACTATCACAAGTGCAAAAAGTGTTTTGTCCACACTAATACAAGTGCAAAAGTGGTTTCCTGCACCAACACAAGTGCGAAAAGTGGTTTTTCAACACTAACACAAGTGCGAAAAGTGGTTTTTCAACACTAACACAAGTGCGAAAAGTGGTTTTTCAACACTAACACAAGTGCAAAAGTGGTTTCCTGCACCAACACAAGTGCAAAAAGTGGTTTTTCAACACTAACACAAGTGCGAAAAGTGGTTTTTCCACACTAATACAAGTGCAAAAGTGGTTTCCTGCACCAACACAAGTGCGAAAAGTGGTTTTTCAACACTAACACAAGTGCGAAAAGTGGTTTTTCAACACTAACACAAGTGCGAAAAGTGGTTTTTCCACACTAATACAAGTGCAAAAGTGGTTTCCTGCACCAACACAAGTGCGAAAAGTGGTTTTTCAACACTAACACAAGTGCGAAAAGTGGTTTTTCCACACTAATACAAGTGCAAAAGTGGTTTCCTGCACCAACACAAGTGCGAAAAGTGGTTTTTCAACACTAACACAAGTGCGAAAAGTGGTTTTTCCACACTAATACAAGTGCAAAAGTGGTTTCCTGCACCAACACAAGTGCGAAAAGTGGTTTTTCAACACTAACACAAGTGCGAAAAGTGGTTTTTCAACACTAACACAAGTGCGAAAAGTGGTTTTTCCACACTAATACAAGTGCAAAAGTGGTTTCCTGCACCAACACAAGTGCGAAAAGTGGTTTTTCAACACTAACACAAGTGCGAAAAGTGGTTTTTCCACACTAATACAAGTGCAAAAGTGGTTTCCTGCACCAACACAAGTGCGAAAAGTGGTTTTTCAACACTAACACAAGTGCGAAAAGTGGTTTTTCCACACTAACACAAGTGCAAAAGTGGTTTCCTGCACCAACACAAGTGCGAAAAGTGGTTTTTCAACACTAACACAAGTGCGAAAAGTGGTTTTTCCACACTAATACAAGTGCAAAAGTGGTTTCCTGCACCAACACAAGTGCGAAAAGTGGTTTTTCAACACTAACACAAGTGAGAAAAGTGGTTTTTCAACACTAACACAAGTGCGAAAAGTGGTTTTTCCACACTAATACAAGTGCAAAAGTGGTTTCCTGCACCAACACAAGTGCGAAAAGTGGTTTTTCAACACTAACACAAGTGCGAAAAGTGGTTTTTCAACACTAACACAGGTGCGAAATGTGTTTTTTCCACACTAATACAAGTGCAAAAGTGGTTTCCTGCACCAACACAAGTGCGAAAAGTGGTTTTTCAACACTAACACAAGTACGAAAAGTGGTTTTTCAACACTAACACAAGTGCGAAAAGTGTTTTTTCCACACTAATACAAGTGCAAAAGTGGTTTCCTGCACCAACACAAGTGCGAAAAGTGGTTTTTCAACACTAACACAAGTGCGAAAAATGGTTTTTCAACACTAACACAAGTGCGAAAAGTGGTATTTCCACACTAATACAAGTGCAAAAGTGGTTTCCTGCACCAACACAAGTGCAAAAAGTGGTTTTTCAACACTAACACAAGTGCGAAAAGTGGTTTTTCAACAATATCACAAGTGCAAAAAGTGTTTTTTCCACACTAATACAAGTGCAAAAGTGGTTTCCTGCACCAACACAAGTGTGAAAAGTGGTTTTTCAACACTAACACAAGTGCGAAAAGTGGTTTTTCAACACTAACACAAGTGCGAAAAGTGGTTGTTCCACACTAATACAAGTGCAAAAGTGGTTTCCTGCACCAACACAAGTGCGAAAAGTGGTTTTTCAACACTAACACAAGTGCGAAAAGTGGTTTTTCAACACTATCACAAGTGCGAAAAGTGTTTTGTCCACACTAATACAAGTGCAAAAGTGGTTTCCTGCACCAACACAAGTGCGAAAAGTGGTTTTTCAACACTAACACAAGTGCGAAAAGTGGTTTTTCAACACTATCACAAGTGCGAAAAGTGTTTTGTCCACACTAATACAAGTGCAAAAGTGGTTTCCTGCACCAACACAAGTGCGAAAAGTGGTTTTTCAACACTAACACAAGTGCGAAAGGTGGTTTTTAAACACGAACACAAGTGCGAAAAGTGGTTTTTCAACACTAACACAAGTGCGAAAAGTGGTTTTTAAACACGAACACAAGTGCGAAAAGTGGTTTTTCAACATTAACACAAGTGCGAAAAGTGGTTTTTCCACACTAATACAAGTGCAAAAGTGGTTTCCTGCACCAACACAAGTGCGTAAATTGGTTTTTCAACACTAACACAAGTGCGAAAAGTGGTTTTTCAACACTATCATAAGTGCAAAAAGTGTTTTTTCCACACTAATACAAGTGCAAAAGTGGTTTCCTGCACCAACACAAGTGCGAAAAGTGGTTTTTCAACACTAACACAAGTGCGAAAAGTGGTTTTTCAACACTAACACAAGTGCGAAAAGTGGTTTTTCCACACTAATATAAGTTCAAAAGTGGTTTCCTGCACCAACACAAGTGCGAAAAGTGGTTTTTCAACACTAACACAAGTGCGAAAAGTGGTTTTTCAACACTATCACAAGTGCAAAAAGTGTTTATTCCACACTAATACAAGTGCAAAAGTGGTTTCCTGCACCAACACAAGTGCGAAAAGTGGTTTTTCAACACTAACACAAGTGCGAAAAGTGTTTTTCAACACTAACACAAGTACGAAAAGTGGTTGTTCCACACTAATACAAGTGCAAAAGTGGTTTCCTGCACCAACACAAGTGCGAAAAGTGGTTTTTCAACACTAACACAAGTGCGAAAAGTGGTTTTTCAACACTATCACAAGTGCAAAAAGTGTTTTTTCCTCACTAATACAAGTGCAAAAGTGTTTTCCTGCACCAACACAAGTGCGAAAAGTGGTTTTTCAACACTAACACAACTGCGAAAAGTTGTTTTTCAACACTAACACAAGTGCGAAAAGTGTTTTTTCCACACTAATACAAGTGCAAAAGTGGTTTCCTGCACCAACACAAGTGCGAAAAGTGGTTTTTCAACACTAACACAAGTGCGAAAAGTGGTTTTTCAACACTAACACAAGTGCGAAAAGTGGTTTTCCACACTAATACAAGTGCAAAAGTGGTTTCCTGCACCAACACAAGTGCGAAAAGTGGTTTTTCAACACTAACACAAGTGCGAAAAGTGGTTTTTCAACACTAACACAAGTGCGAAAAGTGGTTTTTCAACACTAACACAAGGGCGAAAAGTGGTTTTTCAACACTAACACAAGGGCGAAAAGTGGTTTTTCAACACTAACACAATTGCGAAAAGTGGTTTTTCAACACTAAAACAAGTGCGAAAAGTGGTTTTTCCACACTAATACAAGTGCAAAAGTGGTTTCCTGCACCAACACAAGTGCGAAAAGTGGTTTTTCAACACTAACACAAGTGCGAAAAGTGGTTTTTCAACACTATCACAAGTGCAAAAAGTGTTTTGTCCACACTAATACAAGTGCAAAAGTGGTTTCCTGCACCAACACAAGTGCGAAAAGTGGTTTTTCAACACTAACACAAGCGCGAAAAGTGGTTTTTCAACACTAACACAAGTGCGAAAAGTGGTTTTTCAACACTAACACAAGTGCGAAAAGTGTTTTTTACACACTAATACAAGTGCAAAAGTGGTTTCCTGCACCAACAACAGTGCAAAAAGTGGTTTTTCAACACTAACACAAGTGCGAAAAGTGGTTTTTCAACACTATCACAAGTGCAAAAAGTGTTTTTTCCACACTAATACAAGTGCAAAAGTGGTTTCCTGCACCAACACAAGTGTGAAAAGTGGTTTTTCAACACTAACACAAGTGCGAAAAGTGGTTTTTCAACACTAACACAAGTGCGAAAAGTGGTTGTTCCACACTAATACAAGTGCAAAAGTGGTTTCCTGCACCAACACAAGTGCGAAAAGTGGTTTTTCAACACTAACACAAGTGCGAAAAGTGGTTTTTCAACACTATCACAAGTGCGAAAAGTGTTTTGTCCACACTAATACAAGTGCAAAAGTGGTTTCCTGCACCAACACAAGTGCGAAAAGTGGTTTTTCAACACTAACACAAGTGCGAAAAGTGGTTTTTCAACACTAACACAAGTGCGAAAAGTGGTTTTTCAACACTAACACAAGTGCGAAAAGTGGTTTTTCCACACTAATACAAGTGCAAAAGTGGTATCCTGCACCAACACAAGTGCGAAAATTGGTTTTCAACATGAACACAAGTGCGAAAAGTGGTTTTTCAACACTATCATAAGTGCAAAAAGTGTTTTTTCCACACTAATACAAGTGCAAAAGTGGTTTCCTGCACCAACACAAGTGCGAAAAGTGGTTTTTCAACACTATCACAAGTGTGAAAAGTGTTTTGTCCACACTAATACAAGTGCAAAAGTGGTTTCCTGCACCAACACAAGCGCGAAAAGTGGTTTTTCAACACTAACACAAGTGCGAAAAGTGGTTTTTCAACACTAACACAAGTGCGAAAAGTGGTTTTTCAACAATAACACAAGTGCGAAAAGTGGTTTTTCCACACTAATACAAGTGCAAAAGTGGTTTCCTGCACCAACACAAGTGCGAAAATTGGTTTTTCAACACTAACACAAGTGCGAAAAGTGGTTTTTCAACACTATCATAAGTGCAAAAAGTGTTTTTCCACACTAATACAAGTGCAAAAGTGGTTTCCTGCACCAACACAAGTGCGAAAAGTGGTTTTTCAACACTAACACAAGTACGAAAAGTGGTTTTTCAACACTAACACAAGTGCGAAAAGTGGTTTTTCCACACTAATACAAGTGCAAAAGTGGTTTCCTGCACCAACACAAGTGCGAAAAGTGGTTTTTCAACACTAACACAAGTGCGAAAAGTGGTTTTTCAACACTATCACAAGTGCAAAAAGTGTTTATTCCACACTAATACAAGTGCAAAAGTGGTTTCCTGCACCAACACAAGTGCGAAAAGTGGTTTTTCAACACTAACACAAGTGCGAAAAGTGGTTTTTCAACACTATCACAAGTGCGAAAAGTGTTTTGTCCACACTAATACAAGTGCAAAAGTGGTTTCCTGCACCAACACAAGTGCGAAAAGTGGTTTTTCAACACTAACACAAGTGCGAAAAGTGGTTTTTCAACACTAACACAAGTGCAAAAAGTGGTTTTTCCACACTAATACAAGTGCAAAAGTGGTTTCCTGCACCAACACAAGTGCGAAAAGTGGTTTTTCAACACTAACACAAGTGCGAAAAGTGGTTTTTCAACACTAACACAAGTGCGAAAAGTGGTTTTTCCACACTAATACAAGTGCAAAAGTGGTTTCCTGCACCAACACAAGTGCGAAAAGTGGTTTTTCAACACCAACACAAGTGCGAAAAGTGGTTTTTCAACACTATCACAAGTGCGAAAAGTGTTTTGTCCACACTTATACAAGTGCAAAAGTGGTTTCCTGCACCAACACAAGTGCGAAAAGTGGTTTTTCAACACTAACACAAGTGCGAAAAGTGGTTTTTAAACACTAACACAAGTGCAAAAAGTGGTTTTTCAACATTAACACAAGTGCGAAAAGTGGTTTTGCCACACTAATACAAGTGCAAAAGTGGTTTCCTGCACCAACACAAGTGCGAAAATTGGTTTTTCAACACTAACACAAGTGCGAAAAGTGGTTTTTCAACACTATCATAAGTGCGAAAAGTGGTTTTTCAACACTAACACAAGTGCGAAAAGTGGTTTTTCCACACTAATACAAGTGCAAAAGTGGTTTCCTGCACCAACACAAGTGCGAAAAGTGGTTTTTCAACACTAACACAAGTGCGAAAAGTGGTTTTTCAACACTATCACAAGTGCAAAAAGTGTTTTGTCCACACTAATACAAGTGCAAAAGTGGTTTCCTGCACCAACACAAGTGCGAAAAGTGGTTTTTCAACACTAACACAACTGCGAAAAGTTGTTTTTCAACACTAACACAAGTGCGAAAAGTGTTTTTTCCACACTAATACAAGTGCAAAAGTGGTTTCCTGCACCAACACAAGTGCGAAAAGTGGTTTTTCAACACTAACACAAGTGCGAAAAGTGGTTTTTCAACACTAACACAAGTGCGAAAAGTGGTTTTTCAACACTAACACAAGGGCGAAAAGTGGTTTTTCAACACTAACACAAGGGCGAAAAGTGGTTTTTCAACACTAACACAATTGCGAAAAGTGGTTTTTCAACACTAAAACAAGTGCGAAAAGTGGTTTTTCCACACTAATACAAGTGCAAAAGTGGTTTACTGCACCAACACAAGTGCGAAAAGTGGTTTTTCAACACTAACACAAGTGCGAAAAGTGGTTTTTCAACACTATCACAAGTGCAAAAAGTGTTTTGTCCACACTAATACAAGTGCAAAAGTGGTTTCCTGCACCAACACAAGTGCGAAAAGTGGTTTTTCAACACTAACACAAGCGCGAAAAGTGGTTTTTCAACACTAACACAAGTGCGAAAAGTGGTTTTTCAACACTAACACAAGTGCGAAAAGTGTTTTTTACACACTAATACAAGTGCAAAAGTGGTTTCCTGCACCAACAACAGTGCAAAAAGTGGTTTTTCAACACTAACACAAGTGCGAAAAGTGGTTTTTCAACACTATCACAAGTGCAAAAAGTGTTTTTTCCACACTAATACAAGTGCAAAAGTGGTTTCCTGCACCAACACAAGTGTGAAAAGTGGTTTTTCAACACTAACACAAGTGCGAAAAGTGGTTTTTCAACACTAACACAAGTGCGAAAAGTGGTTGTTCCACACTAATACAAGTGCAAAAGTGGTTTCCTGCACCAACACAAGTGCGAAAAGTGGTTTTTCAACACTAACACAAGTGCGAAAAGTGGTTTTTCAACACTATCACAAGTGCGAAAAGTGTTTTGTCCACACTAATACAAGTGCAAAAGTGGTTTCCTGCACCAACACAAGTGCGAAAAGTGGTTTTTCAACACTAACACAAGTGCGAAAAGTGGTTTTTCAACACTAACACAAGTGCGAAAAGTGGTTTTTCAACACTAACACAAGTGCGAAAAGTGGTTTTTCCACACTAATACAAGTGCAAAAGTGGTATCCTGCACCAACACAAGTGCGAAAATTGGTTTTCAACATGAACACAAGTGCGAAAAGTGGTTTTTCAACACTATCATAAGTGCAAAAAGTGTTTTTTCCACACTAATACAAGTGCAAAAGTGGTTTCCTGCACCAACACAAGTGCGAAAAGTGGTTTTTCAACACTATCACAAGTGTGAAAAGTGTTTTGTCCACACTAATACAAGTGCAAAAGTGGTTTCCTGCACCAACACAAGCGCGAAAAGTGGTTTTTCAACACTAACACAAGTGCGAAAAGTGGTTTTTCAACACTAACACAAGTGCGAAAAGTGGTTTTTCAACAATAACACAAGTGCGAAAAGTGGTTTTTCCACACTAATACAAGTGCAAAAGTGGTTTCCTGCACCAACACAAGTGCGAAAATTGGTTTTTCAACACTAACACAAGTGCGAAAAGTGGTTTTTCAACACTATCATAAGTGCAAAAAGTGTTTTTCCACACTAATACAAGTGCAAAAGTGGTTTCCTGCACCAACACAAGTGCGAAAAGTGGTTTTTCAACACTAACACAAGTACGAAAAGTGGTTTTTCAACACTAACACAAGTGCGAAAAGTGGTTTTTCCACACTAATACAAGTGCAAAAGTGGTTTCCTGCACCAACACAAGTGCGAAAAGTGGTTTTTCAACACTAACACAAGTGCGAAAAGTGGTTTTTCAACACTATCACAAGTGCAAAAAGTGTTTATTCCACACTAATACAAGTGCAAAAGTGGTTTCCTGCACCAACACAAGTGCGAAAAGTGGTTTTTCAACACTAACACAAGTGCGAAAAGTGGTTTTTCAACACTATCACAAGTGCGAAAAGTGTTTTGTCCACACTAATACAAGTGCAAAAGTGGTTTCCTGCACCAACACAAGTGCGAAAAGTGGTTTTTCAACACTAACACAAGTGCGAAAAGTGGTTTTTCAACACTAACACAAGTGCAAAAAGTGGTTTTTCCACACTAATACAAGTGCAAAAGTGGTTTCCTGCACCAACACAAGTGCGAAAAGTGGTTTTTCAACACTAACACAAGTGCGAAAAGTGGTTTTTCAACACTAACACAAGTGCGAAAAGTGGTTTTTCCACACTAATACAAGTGCAAAAGTGGTTTCCTGCACCAACACAAGTGCGAAAAGTGGTTTTTCAACACCAACACAAGTGCGAAAAGTGGTTTTTCAACACTATCACAAGTGCGAAAAGTGTTTTGTCCACACTTATACAAGTGCAAAAGTGGTTTCCTGCACCAACACAAGTGCGAAAAGTGGTTTTTCAACACTAACACAAGTGCGAAAAGTGGTTTTTAAACACTAACACAAGTGCAAAAAGTGGTTTTTCAACATTAACACAAGTGCGAAAAGTGGTTTTGCCACACTAATACAAGTGCAAAAGTGGTTTCCTGCACCAACACAAGTGCGAAAATTGGTTTTTCAACACTAACACAAGTGCGAAAAGTGGTTTTTCAACACTATCATAAGTGCGAAAAGTGGTTTTTCAACACTAACACAAGTGCGAAAAGTGGTTTTTCCACACTAATACAAGTGCAAAAGTGGTTTCCTGCACCAACACAAGTGCGAAAAGTGGTTTTTCAACACTAACACAAGTGCGAAAAGTGGTTTTTCAACACTATCACAAGTGCAAAAAGTGTTTTGTCCACACTAATACAAGTGCAAAAGTGGTTTCCTGCACCAACACAAGTGCGAAAAGTGGTTTTTCAACACTAACACAAGTGCGAAAAGTGGTTTTTCAACACTAACACAAGTGCGAAAAGTGGTTTTTCAACACTAACACAAGTGCGAAAAGTGTTTTTTCCACACTAATACAAGTGCAAAAGTGGTTTCCTGCACCAACACAAGTGCAAAAAGTGGTTTTTCAACACTAACACAAGTGCGAAAAGTGGTTTTTCAACACTAACACAAGGGCGAAAAGTGGTTTTTCAACACTAACACAAGGGCGAAAAGTGGTTTTTCAACACTAACACAAGGGCGAAAAGTGGTTTTTCAACACTAACACAAGTGCGAAAAGTGGTTTTTCAACACTAACACAAGTGCGAAAAGTGGTTTTTCCACACTAATACAAGTGCAAAAGTGGTTTCCTGCACCAACACAAGTGTGAAAAGTGGTTTTTCAACACTAACACAAGTGCGAAAAGTGGTTTTTCAACACTAACACAAGTGCGAAAAGTGGTTTTTCCACACTAATACAAGTGCAAAAGTGGTTTCCTGCACCAACACAAGTGCGAAAAGTGGTTTTTCAACACTAACACAAGTGCGAAAAGTGGTTTTTCAACACTATCACAAGTGCAAAAAGTGTTTTGTCCACACTAATACAAGTGCAAAAGTGGTTTCCTGCACCAACACAAGTGCGAAAAGTGGTTTTTCAACACTAACACAAGTGCGAAAAGTGGTTTTTCAACACTAACACAAGTGCGAAAAGTGGTTTTTCAACACTAACACAAGTGCAAAAGTGGTTTCCTGCACCAACACAAGTGCAAAAAGTGGTTTTTCAACACTAAAACAAGTGCGAAAAGTGGTTTTTCCACACTAATACAAGTGCAAAAGTGGTTTCCTGCACCAACACAAGTGCGAAAAGTGGTTTTTCAACACTAACACAAGTGCGAAAAGTGGTTTTTCAACACTAACACAAGTGCGAAAAGTGGTTTTTCCACACTAATACAAGTGCAAAAGTGGTTTCCTGCACCAACACAAGTGCGAAAAGTGGTTTTTCAACACTAACACAAGTGCGAAAAGTGGTTTTTCCACACTAATACAAGTGCAAAAGTGGTTTCCTGCACCAACACAAGTGCGAAAAGTGGTTTTTCAACACTAACACAAGTGCGAAAAGTGGTTTTTCCACACTAATACAAGTGCAAAAGTGGTTTCCTGCACCAACACAAGTGCGAAAAGTGGTTTTTCAACACTAACACAAGTGCGAAAAGTGGTTTTTCCACACTAATACAAGTGCAAAAGTGGTTTCCTGCACCAACACAAGTGCGAAAAGTGGTTTTTCAACACTAACACAAGTGCGAAAAGTGGTTTTTCCACACTAATACAAGTGCAAAAGTGGTTTCCTGCACCAACACAAGTGCGAAAAGTGGTTTTTCAACACTAACACAAGTGCGAAAAGTGGTTTTTCCACACTAACACAAGTGCAAAAGTGGTTTCCTGCACCAACACAAGTGCGAAAAGTGGTTTTTCAACACTAACACAAGTGCGAAAAGTGGTTTTTCCACACTAATACAAGTGCAAAAGTGGTTTCCTGCACCAACACAAGTGCGAAAAGTGGTTTTTCAACACTAACACAAGTGCGAAAAGTGGTTTTTCAACACTAACACAAGTGCGAAAAGTGGTTTTTCCACACTAATACAAGTGCAAAAGTGGTTTCCTGCACCAACACAAGTGCGAAAAGTGGTTTTTCAACACTAACACAAGTGCGAAAAGTGGTTTTTCAACACTAACACAGGTGCGAAATGTGTTTTTTCCACACTAATACAAGTGCAAAAGTGGTTTCCTGCACCAACACAAGTGCGAAAAGTGGTTTTTCAACACTAACACAAGTACGAAAAGTGGTTTTTCAACACTAACACAAGTGCGAAAAGTGTTTTTTCCACACTAATACAAGTGCAAAAGTGGTTTCCTGCACCAACACAAGTGCGAAAAGTGGTTTTTCAACACTAACACAAGTGCGAAAAATGGTTTTTCAACACTAACACAAGTGCGAAAAGTGGTATTTCCACACTAATACAAGTGCAAAAGTGGTTTCCTGCACCAACACAAGTGCAAAAAGTGGTTTTTCAACACTAACACAAGTGCGAAAAGTGGTTTTTCAACACTATCACAAGTGCAAAAAGTGTTTTTTCCACACTAATACAAGTGCAAAAGTGGTTTCCTGCACCAACACAAGTGTGAAAAGTGGTTTTTCAACACTAACACAAGTGCGAAAAGTGGTTTTTCAACACTAACACAAGTGCGAAAAGTGGTTTTTCCACACTAATACAAGTGCAAAAGTGGTTTCCTGCACCAACACAAGTGCGAAAAGTGGTTTTTCAACACTAACACAAGTGCGAAAAGTGGTTTTTCAACACTATCACAAGTGCGAAAAGTGTTTTGTCCACACTAATACAAGTGCAAAAGTGGTTTCCTGCACCAACACAAGTGCGAAAAGTGGTTTTTCAACACTAACACAAGTGCGAAAGGTGGTTTTTAAACACTAACACAAGTGCGAAAAGTGGTTTTTCAACATTAACACAAGTGCGAAAAGTGGTTTTTCCACACTAATACAAGTGCAAAAGTGGTTTCCTGCACCAACACAAGTGCGAAAATTGGTTTTTCAACACTAACACAAGTGCGAAAAGTGGTTTTTCAACACTATCATAAGTGCAAAAAGTGTTTTTTCCACACTAATACAAGTGCAAAAGTGGTTTCCTGCACCAACACAAGTGCGAAAAGTGGTTTTTCAACACTAACACAAGTGCGAAAAGTGGTTTTTCAACACTAACACAAGTGCAAAAAGTGGTTTTTCCACACTAATACAAGTGCAAAAGTGGTTTCCTGCACCAACACAAGTGCGAAAAGTGGTTTTTCAACACTACTAACACAAGTGCGAAAAGTGGTTTTTCAACACTAACACAAGTGCGAAAAGTGGTTTTTCAACACTAACACAAGTGCGAAAAGTGGTTTTTCCACACTAATACAAGTGCAAAAGTGGTTTCCTGCACCAACACAAGTACGAAAAGTGGTTTTTCAACACTAACACAAGTGCGAAAAGTGGTTTTTCAACATTATCACAAGTGTAAAAAGTGTTTTTTCCACACTAATACAAGTGCAAAAGTGGTTTCCTGCACCAACACAAGTGTGAAAAGTGGTTTTTCAACACTAACACAAGTGCGAAAAGTGGTTTTTCAACACTAACACAAGTGCGAAAAGTGGTTTTTCCACACTAATACAAGTGCAAAAGTGGTTTCCTGCACCAACACAAGTGCGGAAAGTGGTTTTTCAACACTAACACAAGTGCGAAAAGTGGTTTTTCAACACTATCACAAGTGCAAAAAGTGTTTTGTCCACACTAATACAAGTGCAAAAGTGGTTTCCTGCACCAACACAAGTGCGAAAAGTGGTTTTTCAACACTAACACAAGTGCGAAAAGTGGTTTTTCAACACTAACACAAGTGCGAAAAGTGGTTTTTCAACACTAACACAAGTGCGAAAAGTGTTTTTTCCACACTAATACAAGTGCAAAAGTGGTTTCCTGCACCAACACAAGTGCAAAAAGTGGTTTTTCAACACTAACACAAGTGCGAAAAGTGGTTTTTCAACACTAACACAAGGGCGAAAAGTGGTTTTTCAACACTAACACAAGGGCGAAAAGTGGTTTTTCAACACTAACACAAGTGCGAAAAGTGGTTTTTCAACACTAACACAAGTGCGAAAAGTGGTTTTTCCACACTAATACAAGTGCAAAAGTGGTTTCCTGCACCAACACAAGTGTGAAAAGTGGTTTTTCAACACTAACACAAGTGCGAAAAGTGGTTTTTCAACACTAACACAAGTGCGAAAAGTGGTTTTTCCACACTAATACAAGTGCAAAAGTGGTTTCCTGCACCAACACAAGTGCGAAAAGTGGTTTTTCAACACTAACACAAGTGCGAAAAGTGGTTTTTCAACACTATCACAAGTGCAAAAAGTGTTTTGTCCACACTAATACAAGTGCAAAAGTGGTTTCCTGCACCAACACAAGTGCGAAAAGTGGTTTTTCAACACTAACACAAGTGCGAAAAGTGGTTTTTCAACACTAACACAAGTGCGAAAAGTGGTTTTTCAACATTAACACAAGTGCAAAAGTGGTTTCCTGCACCAACACAAGTGCAAAAAGTGGTTTTTCAACACTAACACAAGTGCGAAAAGTGGTTTTTCAACACTACCACAAGTGCAAAAAGTGTTTTTTCCACACTAATACAAGTGCGAAAAGTGGTTTTTCAACACTAACACAAGTGCGAAAAGTGTTTTTTCCACACTAATACAAGTGCAAAAGTGGTTTCCTGCACCAACACAAGTGCAAAAAGTGGTTTTTCAGCACTAACACAAGTGCGAAAAGTGGTTTTTCAACACTACCACAAGTGCAAAAAGTGTTTTTTCCCACTAATACAAGTGCAAAAGTGGTTTCCTGCACCAACACAAGTGCGAAAAGTGGTTTTTCAACACTAACACAAGTGCAAAAAGTGGTTTTTCAACACTAACACAAGTGCGAAAAGTGGTTTTCCAACACTAACACAAGTGCGAAAAGTGGTTTTTCCACACTAATACAAGTGCAAAAGTGGTTTCCTGCACCAACACAAGTGCGAAAAGTGGTTTTTCAACACTAACACAAGTGCGAAAAGTGGTTTTTCAACACCATCACAAGTGCAAAAAGTGTTTTGTCCACACTAATACAAGTGCAAAAGTGGTTTCCTGCACCAACACAAGTGCGAAAAGTGGTTTTTCAACACTAACACAAGTGCGAAAAGTGGTTTTTAAACACTAACACAAGTGCGAAAAGTGGTTTTTCAACATTAACACAAGTGCGAAAAGTGGTTTTTCCACACTAATACAAGTGCAAAAGTGGTTTCCTGCACCAACACAAGTGCGAAAATTGGTTTTTCAACACTAACACAAGTGCGAAAAGTGGTTTTTCAACACTATCATAAGTGCAAAAAGTGTTTTTTCCACACTAATACAAGTGCAAAAGTGGTTTCCTGCACCAACACAAGTGCGAAAAGTGGTTTTTCAACACTAACACAGGTGCGAAAAGTGGTTTTTCAACACTAACACAAGTGCGAAAAGTGGTTTTTCCACACTAATACAAGTGCAAAAGTGGTTTCCTGCACCAACACAAGTGCGAAAAGTGGTTTTTCAACACTAACACAAGTGCGAAAAGTGGTTTTTCAACACTATCACAAGTGCAAAAAGTGTTTATTCCACACTAATACAAGTGCAAAAGTGGTGTCCTGCACCAACACAAGTGCGAAAAGTGGTTTTTCAACACTAACACAAGTGCGAAAAGTGGTTTTTCAACACTAACACAAGTGCGAAAAGTGGTTGTTCCACACTAATACAAGTGCAAAAGTGGTTTCCTGCACCAACACAAGTGCGAAAAGTGGTTTTTCAACACTAACACAAGTGCGAAAAGTGGTTTTCAACACTATCACAAGTGCAAAAAGTGTTTTTTCCACACTAATACAAGTGCAAAAGTGGTTTCCTGCACCAACACAAGTGCGAAAAGTGGTTTTTCAACACTAACACAAGTGCGAAAAGTGGTTTTTCAACACTAACACAGTGCGAAAAGTGGTTTTTCCACACTAATACAAGTGCAAAAGTGGTTTCCTGCACCAACACAAGTGCGAAAAGTGGTTTTTCAACACTAACACAAGTGCGAAAAGTGGTTTTTCAACACTATCACAAGTGCAAAAAGTGTTTTTTCCACACTAATACAAGTGCAAAAGTGGTTTCCTGCACCAACACAAGTGCGAAAAGTGGTTTTTCAACACTAACACAAGTGCGAAAAGTGGTTTTTCAACACTAACACAAGTGTGAAAAGTGGTTTTTTCCACACTAATACAAGTGCAAAAGTGGTTTCCTGCACCAACACAAGTGCGAAAAGTGGTTTTTCAACACTAACACAAGTGCGAAAAGTGGTTTTTCAACACTAACACAAGTGCGAAAAGTGGTTTTTCCACACTAATACAAGTGCAAAAGTGGTTTCCTGCACCAACACAAGTGCGAAAAGTGGTTTTTCAAAACTAACACAAGTGCGAAAAGTGGTTTTTCAACACTAACACAAGTGCGAAAAGTGGTTTTTCAATACTAACACAAGGGCGAAAAGTGGTTTTTCAACACTAACACAAGGGCGAAAAGTGGTTTTTCAACACTAACACAAGTGCGAAAAGTGGTTTTTCAACACTAACACAAGTGCGAAAAGTGGTTTTTCCACACTAATACAAGTGCAAAAGTGGTTTCCTGCACCAACACAAGTACGAAAAGTGGTTTTTCAACACTAACACAAGTGCGAAAAGTGGTTTTTCAACACTATCACAAGTGCAAAAAGTGTTTTTTCCACACTAATACAAGTGCAAAAATGGTTTCCTGCACCAACACAAGTGTGAAAAGTGGTTTTTCAACACTAACACAAGTGCGAAAAGTGGTTTTTCAACACTAACACAAGTGCGAAAAGTGGTTTTTCAACACTAACACAAGTGCGAAAAGTGTTTTTTCCACACTAATACAAGTGCAAAAGTGGTTTCCTGCACCAACACAAGTGCGAAAATTGGTTTTTCAACACTAACACAAGTGCGAAAAGTGGTTTTTCAACACTATCATAAGTGCAAAAAGTGTTTTTTCCACACTAATACAAGTGCAAAAGTGGTTTCCTGCACCAACACAAGTGCGAAAAGTGGTTTTTCAACACTAACACAGGTGCGAAAAGTGGTTTTTCAACACTAACACAAGTGCGAAAAGTGGTTTTTCCACACTAATACAAGTGCAAAAGTGGTTTCCTGCACCAACACAAGTGCGAAAAGTGGTTTTTCAACACTAACACAAGTGCGAAAAGTGGTTTTTCAACACTATCACAAGTGCAAAAAGTGTTTATTCCACACTAATACAAGTGCAAAAGTGGTGTCCTGCACCAACACAAGTGCGAAAAGTGGTTTTTCAACACTAACACAAGTGCGAAAAGTGGTTTTTCAACACTAACACAAGTGCGAAAAGTGGTTGTTCCACACTAATACAAGTGCAAAAGTGGTTTCCTGCACCAACACAAGTGCGAAAAGTGGTTTTTCAACACTAACACAAGTGCGAAAAGTGGTTTTCAACACTATCACAAGTGCAAAAAGTGTTTTTTCCACACTAATACAAGTGCAAAAGTGGTTTCCTGCACCAACACAAGTGCGAAAAGTGGTTTTTCAACACTAACACAAGTGCGAAAAGTGGTTTTTCAACACTAACACAGTGCGAAAAGTGGTTTTTCCACACTAATACAAGTGCAAAAGTGGTTTCCTGCACCAACACAAGTGCGAAAAGTGGTTTTTCAACACTAACACAAGTGCGAAAAGTGGTTTTTCAACACTATCACAAGTGCAAAAAGTGTTTTTTCCACACTAATACAAGTGCAAAAGTGGTTTCCTGCACCAACACAAGTGCGAAAAGTGGTTTTTCAACACTAACACAAGTGCGAAAAGTGGTTTTTCAACACTAACACAAGTGTGAAAAGTGGTTTTTTCCACACTAATACAAGTGCAAAAGTGGTTTCCTGCACCAACACAAGTGCGAAAAGTGGTTTTTCAACACTAACACAAGTGCGAAAAGTGGTTTTTCAACACTAACACAAGTGCGAAAAGTGGTTTTTCCACACTAATACAAGTGCAAAAGTGGTTTCCTGCACCAACACAAGTGCGAAAAGTGGTTTTTCAAAACTAACACAAGTGCGAAAAGTGGTTTTTCAACACTAACACAAGTGCGAAAAGTGGTTTTTCAATACTAACACAAGGGCGAAAAGTGGTTTTTCAACACTAACACAAGGGCGAAAAGTGGTTTTTCAACACTAACACAAGTGCGAAAAGTGGTTTTTCAACACTAACACAAGTGCGAAAAGTGGTTTTTCCACACTAATACAAGTGCAAAAGTGGTTTCCTGCACCAACACAAGTACGAAAAGTGGTTTTTCAACACTAACACAAGTGCGAAAAGTGGTTTTTCAACACTATCACAAGTGCAAAAAGTGTTTTTTCCACACTAATACAAGTGCAAAAATGGTTTCCTGCACCAACACAAGTGTGAAAAGTGGTTTTTCAACACTAACACAAGTGCGAAAAGTGGTTTTTCAACACTAACACAAGTGCGAAAAGTGGTTTTTCAACACTAACACAAGTGCGAAAAGTGTTTTTTCCACACTAATACAAGTGCAAAAGTGGTTTCCTGCACCAACACAAGTGCAAAAAGTGGTTTTTCAACACTAACACAAGTGCGAAAAGTGGTTTTTCAACACTATCACAAGTGCAAAAAGTGTTTTTTCCACACTAATACAAGTGAAAAAGTGGTTTCCTGCACCAACACAAGTGTGAAAAGTGGTTTTTCAACACTAACACAAGTGCAAAAAGTGGTTTTTCAACACTAACACAAGTGCGAAAAGTGGTTTTTCCACACTAATACAAGTGCAAAAGTGGTTTCCTGCACCAACACAAGTGCGAAAAGTGGTTTTTCAACACTAACACAAGTGCGAAAAGTGGTTTTTCAACACTATCACAAGTGCTAAAAGTGTTTTGTCCACACTAATACAAGTGCAAAAGTGGTTTCCTGCACCAACACAAGTGCGAAAAGTGGTTTTTCAACACGAACACAAGTGCAAAAGTGGTTTTTCAACACTAACACAAGTGCGAAAAGTGGTTTTTCAACACTAACACAAGTGCGAAAAGTGGTTTTTCCACACTAATACAAGTGCAAAAGTGGTTTCCTGCACCAACACAAGTGCGAAAAGTGGTTTTTCAACACTAACACAAGTGCGAAAAGTGGTTTTTCAACACCATCACAAGTGCAAAAAGTGTTTTGTCCACACTAATACAAGTGCAAAAGTGGTTTCCTGCACCAACACAAGTGCGAAAAGTGGTTTTTCAACACTAACACAAGTGCGAAAAGTGGTTTTTCAACACTAACACAAGTGCGAAAAGTGGTTTTTCAACACTAACACAGGTGCGAAAAGTGTTTTTTCCACACTAATACAAGTGCAAAAGTGGTTTCCTGCACCAACACAAGTGCGAAAAGTGGTTTTTCAACACTAACACAAGTACGAAAAGTGGTTTTTCAACACTAACACAAGTGCGAAAAGTGTTTTTTCCACACTAATACAAGTGCAAAAGTGGTTTCCTGCACCAACACAAGTGCGAAAAGTGGTTTTTCAACACTAACACAAGTGCGAAAAATGGTTTTTCAACACTAACACAAGTGCGAAAAGTGGTATTTCCACACTAATACAAGTGCAAAAGTGGTTTCCTGCACTAACACAAGTGCAAAAAGTGGTTTTTCAACACTAACACAAGTGCGAAAGTGGTTTTTGAACACTATCACAAGTGCAAAAAGTGTTTTTTCCACACTAATACAAGTGCAAAAGTGGTTTCCTGCACCAACACAAGTGTGAAAAGTGGTTTTTCAACACTAACACAAGTGCGAAAAGTGGTTTTTCAACACTAACACAAGTGCGAAAAGTGGTTTTTCCACACTAATACAAGTGCAAAAGTGGTTTCCTGCACCAACACAAGTGCGAAAAGTGGTTTTTCAACACTAACACAAGTGCGAAAAGTGGTTTTTCAACACTATCACAAGTGCGATAAGTGTTTTGTCCACACTAATACAAGTGCAAAAGTGGTTTCCTGCACCAACACAAGTGCGAAAAGTGGTTTTTCAACACTAACACATGTGCGAAAAGTGGTTTTTAAACACTAACACAAGTGCGAAAAGTGGTTTTTCAACATTAACACAAGTGCGAAAAGTGGTTTTTCCACACTAATACAAGTGCAAAAGTGGTTTCCTGCACCAACACAAGTGCGAAAATTGGTTTTTCAACACTAACACAAGTGCGAAAAGTGGTTTTTCAACACTATCATAAGTTCAAAAAGTGTTTTTTCCACACTAATACAAGTGCAAAAGTGGTTTCCTGCACCAACACAAGTGCGAAAAGTGGTTTTTCAACACTAACACAAGTGCGAAAAGTGGTTTTTCAACACTAAGACAAGTGCGAAAAGTGGTTTTTCCACACTAATACAGGTTCAAAAGTGGTTTCCTGCACCAACACAAGTGCGAAAAGTGGTTTTTCAACACTAACACAAGTGGGAAAAGTGGTTTTTCAACACTATCACAAGTGCAAAAAGTGTTTATTCCACACTAATACAAGTGCAAAAGTGGTTTCCTGCACCAACACAAGTGCGAAAAGTGGTTTTTCAACACTAACACAAGTGCGAAAAGTGGTTTTTCAACACTAACACAAGTACGAAAAGTGGTTGTTCCCACACTAATACAAGTGCAAAAGTGGTTTCCTGCACCAACACAAGTGCGAAAAGTGGTTTTTCAACACTAACACAAGTGCGAAAAGTGGTTTTTCAACACTATCACAAGTGCAAAAAGTGTTTTTTCCACACTAATACAAGTGCAAAAGTGTTTTCCTGCACCAACACAAGTGCGAAAAGTGGTTTTTCAACACTAACACAAGTGCGAAAAGTGGTTTTTCAACACTAACACAAGTGCGAAAAGTGGTTTTTCAACACAAACACAAGGGCGAAAAGTGGTTTTTCAACACTAACACAAGGGCGAAAAGTGGTTTTTCAACACTAACACAAGTGCGAAAAGTGGTTTTTCAACACTAAAACAAGTGCGAAAAGTGGTTTTTCCACACTAATACAAGTGCAAAAGTGGTTTCCTGCACCAACACAAGTGCGAAAAGTGGTTTTTCAACACTAACACAAGTGCGAAAAGTGGTTTTTCAACACTATCACAAGTGCAAAAAGTGTTTTGTCCACACTAATACAAGTGCAAAAGTGGTTTCCTGCACCAACACAAGTGCGAAAAGTGGTTTTTCAACACTAACACAAGTGCGAAAAGTGGTTTTTCAACACTAACACAAGTGCGAAAAGTGGTTTTTCAACACTAACACAAGTGCGAAAAGTGTTTTTTACACACTAATACAAGTGCAAAAGTGGTTTCCTGCACCAACACAAGTGCAAAAAGTGGTTTTTCAACACTAACACAAGTGCGAAAAGTGGTTTTTCAACACTATCACAAGTGCAAAAAGTGTTTTTTCCACACTAATACAAGTGCAAAAGTGGTTTCCTGCACCAACACAAGTGTGAAAAGTGGTTTTTCAACACTAACACAAGTGCGAAAAGTGGTTTTTCAACACTAACACAAGTGCGAAAAGTGGTTGTTCCACACTAATACAAGTGCAAAAGTGGTTTCCTGCACCAACACAAGTGCGAAAAGTGGTTTTCAACACTAACACATGTGCGAAAAGTGGTTTTTCAACACTATCACAAGTGCGAGAAGTGTTTTGTCCACACTAATACAAGTGCAAAAGTGGTTTCCTGCACCAACACAAGTGCGAAAAGTGGTTTTTCAACACTAACACAAGTGCGAAAAGTGGTTTTTCACCACTAACACAAGTGCGAAAAGTGGTTTTTCAACACTAACACAAGTGCGAAAAGTGGTTTTTCCACACTAATACAAGTGCAAAAGTGGTATCCTTCACCAACACAAGTGCGAAAATTGGTGTTTCAACATGAACACAAGTGCGAAAAGTGGTTTTTCAACACTATCATAAGTGCAAAAAGTGTTTTTTCCACACTAATACAAGTGCAAAAGTGGTTTCCTGCACCAACACAAGTGCGAAAAGTGGTTTTTCAACACTATCACAAGTGCGAAAAGTGTTTTGTCCACACTAATACAAGTGCAAAAGTGGTTTCCTGCACCAACACAAGTGCGAAAAGTGGTTTTTCAACACTAACACAAGTGCGAAAAGTGGTTTTTCAACACTAACACAAGTGCGAAAAGTGGTTTTTCAACACTAACACAAGTGCGAAAAGTGGTTTTTCCACACTAATACAAGTGCAAAAGTGGTTTCCTGCACCAACACAAGTGCGAAAATTGGTTTTTCAACACTAACACAAGTGCGAAAAGTGGTTTTTCAACACTATCATAAGTGCAAAAAGTGTTTTTTCCACACTAATACAAGTGCAAAGTGGTTTCCTGCACCAACACAAGTGCGAAAAGTGGTTTTTCAACACTAACACAAGTACGAAAAGTGGTTTTTCAACACTAACACAAGTGCGAAAAGTGGTTTTTCCACACTAATACAAGTGCAAAAGTGGTTTCCTGCACCAACACAAGTGCGAAAAGTGGTTTTTCAACACTAACACAAGTGCGAAAAGTGGTTTTTCAACACTATCACAAGTGCAAAAATTGTTTATTCCACACTAATACAAGTGCAAAAGTGGTTTCCTGCAACAACACAAGTGCGAAAAGTGGTTTTTCAACACTAACACAAGTGCGAAAAGTGGTTTTTCAACACTATCACAAGTGCGAAAAGTGTTTTGTCCACACTAATACAAGTGCAAAAGTGGTTTCCTGCACCAACACAAGTGCGAAAAGTGGTTTTTCAACACTAACACAAGTGCGAAAAGTGGTTTTTCAACACTAACACAAGTGCGAAAAGTGGTTTTTCCCACACTAATACAAGTGCAAAAGTGGTTTCCTGCACCAACACAAGTGCGAAAAGTGGTTTTTCAACACTAACACAAGTGCGAAAAGTGGTTTTTCAACACTAACACAAGTGCGAAAAGTGGTTTTTCCACACTAATACAAGTGCAAAAGTGGTTTCCTGCACCAACACAAGTGCGAAAAGTGGTTTTTCAACACTAACACAAGTGCGAAAAGTGGTTTTTCAACACTAACACAGGTGCGAAATGTGTTTTTTCCACCATAATACAAGTGCAAAAGTGGTTTCCTGCACCAACACAAGTGCGAAAAGTGGTTTTTCAACACTAACACAAGTACGAAAAGTGGTTTTTCAACACTAACACAAGTGCGAAAAGTGTTTTTTCCACACTAATACAAGTGCAAAAGTGGTTTCCTGCACCAACACAAGTGCGAAAAGTGGTTTTTCAACACTAACACAAGTGCGAAAAGTGGTTTTTCAACACTATCACAAGTGCAAAAAGTGTTTTTTCCACACTAATACAAGTGCAAAAGTGGTTTCCTGCACCAACACAAGTGTGAAAAGTGGTTTTTCAACACTAACACAAGTGCGAAAAGTGGTTTTTCAACACTAACACAAGTGCGAAAAGTGTTTTTTCCACACTAATACAAGTGCAAAAGTGGTTTCCTGCACCAACACAAGTGCGAAAAGTGGTTTTTCAACACTAACACAAGTGCGAAAAGTGGATTTTCAACACTATCACAAGTGCAAAAAGTGTTTTTTCCACACTAATACAAGTGCAAAAGTGGTTTCCTGCACCAACACAAGTGCGAAAAGTGGTTTTTCAACACTAACTCAAGTGCGAAAAGTGGTTTTTCAACACTATCACAAGTGCAAAAAGTGTTTTTTCCACACTAATACAAGGGCGAAAAGTGGTTTTTCAACACTAACACAAGTGCGAAAAGTGGTTTTTTCAACACTAACACAAGTGCGAAAAGTGGTTTTTCCACACTAATACAAGTGCAAAAGTGGTTTCCTGCACCAACACAAGTGTGAAAAGTGGTTTTTCAACACTAACACAAGTGCGAAAAGTGGTTTTTCAACACTAACACAAGTGCGAAAAGTGGTTTTTCCACACTAATACAAGTGCAAAAGTGGTTTCCTGCACCAACACAAGTGCGAAAAGTGGTTTTTCAACACTAACACAAGTGCGAAAAGTGGTTTTTCAACACTATCACAAGTGCAAAAAGTGTTTTGTCCACACTAATACAAGTGCAAAAGTGGTTTCCTGCACCAACACAAGTGCGAAAAGTGGTTTTTCAACACTAACACAAGTGCGAAAAGTGGTTTTTCAACACTAACACAAGTGCGAAAAGTGGTTTTTCAACATTAACACAAGTGCAAAAGTGGTTTCCTGCACCAACACAAGTGCAAAAAGTGGTTTTTCAACACTACCACAAGTGCAAAAAGTGTTTTTTCCACACTAATACAAGTGCGAAAAGTGGTTTTTCAACACTAACACAAGTGCGAAATGTGTTTTTTCCACACTAATACAAGTGCAAAAGTGGTTTGCTGCACCAACACAAGTGCAAAAAGTGGTTTTTCAGCACTAACACAAGTGCGAAAAGTGGTTTTTCAACACTACCACAAGTGCAAAAAGTGTTTTTTCCCACTAATACAAGTGCAAAAGTGGTTTCCTGCACCAACACAAGTGCGAAAAGTGGTTTTTCAACACTAACACAAGTGCGAAAAGTGGTTTTTCAACACTAACACAAGTGCGAAAAGTGGTTTTCCAACACTAACACAAGTGCGAAAAGTGGTTTTTCCACACTAATACAAGTGCAAAAGTGGTTTCCTGCACCAGCACAAGTGCGAAAAGTGGTTTTTCAACACTAACACAAGTGCGAAAAGTGGTTTTTCAACACCATCACAAGTGCAAAAAGTGTTTTGTCCACACTAATACAAGTGCAAAAGTGGTTTCCTGCACCAACACAAGTGCGAAAAGTGGTTTTTCAACACTAACACAAGTGCGAAAAGTGGTTTTTAAACACTAACACAAGTGCGAAAAGTGGTTTTTCAACATTAACACAAGTGCGAAAAGTGGTTTTTCCACACTAATACAAGTGCAAAAGTGGTTTCCTGCACCAACACAAGTGCGAAAATTGGTTTTTCAACACTAACACAAGTGCGAAAAGTGGTTTTTCAACACTATCATAAGTGCAAAAAGTGTTTTTTCCACACTAATACAAGTGCAAAAGTGGTTTCCTGCACCAACACAAGTGCGAAAAGTGGTTTTTCAACACTAACACAGGTGCGAAAAGTGGTTTTTCAACACTAACACAAGTGCGAAAAGTGGTTTTTCCACACTAATACAAGTGCAAAAGTGGTTTCCTGCACCAACACAAGTGCGAAAAGTGGTTTTTCAACACTAACACAAGTGCGAAAAGTGGTTTTTCAACACTATCACAAGTGCAAAAAGTGTTTATTCCACACTAATACAAGTGCAAAAGTGGTGTCCTGCACCAACACAAGTGCGAAAAGTGGTTTTTCAACACTAACACAAGTGCGAAAAGTGGTTTTTCAACACTAACACAAGTGCGAAAAGTGGTTGTTCCACACTAATACAAGTGCAAAAGTGGTTTCCTGCACCAACACAAGTGCGAAAAGTGGTTTTTCAACACTAACACAAGTGCGAAAAGTGGTTTTTCAACACTATCACAAGTGCAAAAAGTGTTTTTTCCACACTAATACAAGTGCAAAAGTGGCTTCCTGCACCAACACAAGTGCGAAAAGTAGTTTTTCAACACTAACACAAGTGCGAAAAGTGGTTTTTCAACACTAACACAGTGCGAAAAGTGGTTTTTCCACACTAATACAAGTGCAAAAGTGGTTTCCTGCACCAACACAAGTGCGAAAAGTGGTTTTTCAACACTAACACAAGTGCGAAAAGTGGTTTTTCAACACTATCACAAGTGCAAAAAGTGTTTTTTCCACACTAATACAAGTGCAAAAGTGGTTTCCTGCACCAACACAAGTGCGAAAAGTGGTTTTTCAACATTAACACAAGTGCAAAAGTGGTTTCCTGCACCAACACAAGTGCAAAAAGTGGTTTTTCAACACTACCACAAGTGCAAAAAGTGTTTTTTCCACACTAATACAAGTGCGAAAAGTGGTTTTTCAACACTAACACAAGTGCGAAATGTGTTTTTTCCACACTAATACAAGTGCAAAAGTGGTTTGCTGCACCAACACAAGTGCAAAAAGTGGTTTTTCAGCACTAACACAAGTGCGAAAAGTGGTTTTTCAACACTACCACAAGTGCAAAAAGTGTTTTTTTCCCACTAATACAAGTGCAAAAGTGGTTTCCTGCACCAACACAAGTGCGAAAAGTGGTTTTTCAACACTAACACAAGTGCGAAAAGTGGTTTTTCAACACTAACACAAGTGCGAAAAGTGGTTTTCCAACACTAACACAAGTGCGAAAAGTGGTTTTTCCACACTAATACAAGTGCAAAAGTGGTTTCCTGCACCAGCACAAGTGCGAAAAGTGGTTTTTCAACACTAACACAAGTGCGAAAAGTGGTTTTTCAACACCATCACAAGTGCAAAAAGTGTTTTGTCCACACTAATACAAGTGCAAAAGTGGTTTCCTGCACCAACACAAGTGCGAAAAGTGGTTTTTCAACACTAACACAAGTGCGAAAAGTGGTTTTTAAACACTAACACAAGTGCGAAAAGTGGTTTTTCAACATTAACACAAGTGCGAAAAGTGGTTTTTCCACACTAATACAAGTGCAAAAGTGGTTTCCTGCACCAACACAAGTGCGAAAATTGGTTTTTCAACACTAACACAAGTGCGAAAAGTGGTTTTTCAACACTATCATAAGTGCAAAAAGTGTTTTTTCCACACTAATACAAGTGCAAAAGTGGTTTCCTGCACCAACACAAGTGCGAAAAGTGGTTTTTCAACACTAACACAGGTGCGAAAAGTGGTTTTTCAACACTAACACAAGTGCGAAAAGTGGTTTTTCCACACTAATACAAGTGCAAAAGTGGTTTCCTGCACCAACACAAGTGCGAAAAGTGGTTTTTCAACACTAACACAAGTGCGAAAAGTGGTTTTTCAACACTATCACAAGTGCAAAAAGTGTTTATTCCACACTAATACAAGTGCAAAAGTGGTGTCCTGCACCAACACAAGTGCGAAAAGTGGTTTTTCAACACTAACACAAGTGCGAAAAGTGGTTTTTCAACACTAACACAAGTGCGAAAAGTGGTTGTTCCACACTAATACAAGTGCAAAAGTGGTTTCCTGCACCAACACAAGTGCGAAAAGTGGTTTTTCAACACTAACACAAGTGCGAAAAGTGGTTTTTCAACACTATCACAAGTGCAAAAAGTGTTTTTTCCACACTAATACAAGTGCAAAAGTGGCTTCCTGCACCAACACAAGTGCGAAAAGTGGTTTTTCAACACTAACACAAGTGCGAAAAGTGGTTTTTCAACACTAACACAGTGCGAAAAGTGGTTTTTCCACACTAATACAAGTGCAAAAGTGGTTTCCTGCACCAACACAAGTGCGAAAAGTGGTTTTTCAACACTAACACAAGTGCGAAAAGTGGTTTTTCAACACTATCACAAGTGCAAAAAGTGTTTTTTCCACACTAATACAAGTGCAAAAGTGGTTTCCTGCACCAACACAAGTGCGAAAAGTTGTTTTTCAACACTAACACAAGTGCGAAAAGTGGTTTTTCAACACTAACACAAGTGTGAAAAGTGTTTTTCCACACTAATACAAGTGCAAAAGTGGTTTCCTGCACCAACACAAGTGCGAAAAGTGGTTTTTCAACACTAACACAAGTGCGAAAAGTGGTTTTTCAACACTAACACAAGTGCGAAAAGTGGTTTTTCCACACTAATACAAGTGCAAAAGTGGTTTCCTGCACCAACACAAGTGCGAAAAGTGGTTTTTCAACACTAACACAAGTGCGAAAAGTGGTTTTTCAACACTAACACAAGTGCGAAAAGTGGTTTTTCAATACTAACACAAGGGCGAAAAGTGGTTTTTCAACACTAACACAAGGGCGAAAAGTGGTTTTTCAACACTAACACAAGTGCGAAAAGTGGTTTTTCAACACTAACACAAGTGCGAAAAGTGGTTTTTCCACACTAATACAAGTGCAAAAGTGGTTTCCTGCACCAACACAAGTACGAAAAGTGGTTTTTCAACACTAACACAAGTGCGAAAAGTGGTTTTTCAACACTATCACAAGTGCAAAAAGTGTTTTTTCCACACTAATACAAATGCAAAAATGGTTTCCTGCACCAACACAAGTGTGAAAAGTGGTTTTTCAACACTAACACAAGTGCG
>NW_027619121.1:0-52171 GCF_964187855.1 Myxine glutinosa
TTAGATAGGGATTTCCCATGTTAAACGGAGGTGTCCCAGAAGCAACATTTATCATCTACTTGTATTAGTGTGGAAAAACCACTTTTCGCACTTGTGTTAGTGTTGAAAAACCACTTTTCGCACTTGTGTTAGTGTTAAAAAACCACTTTTCGCACTTGTGTTGGTGCAGGAAACCACTTTTGCACTTGTATTAGTGTGGAAAAAACACTTTTTGCACTTGTGATAGTGTTGAAAAACCACTTTTCGCACTTGTGTTAGTGTTGAAAAACCACTTTTCGCACTTGTGTTGGTGCAGGAAACCACTTTTGTACTTGTATTAGTGTGGAAAAACCACTTTTCGCACTTGTGTTAGTTTTGAAAAACCACTTTTCGCACTTGTGTTAGTGTTGAAAAACCACTTTTCGCACTTGTGTTGGTGCAGGAAACCACTTTTTCACTTGTATTAGTGTGGATAAAACACTTTTTGCACTTGTGATAGTGTTGAAAAACCACTTTTCGCACTTGTGTTAGTGATCAAAAACCACTTTTCGCACTTGTGTTGGTGCAGGAAACCACTTTTGCACTTGTATTAGTGTGGAAAAACCACTTTTCACACTTGTGTTAGTGTTGAAAAACCACTTTTCGCACTTGTGTTAGTGTTGAAAAACCACTTTTCGCACTTGTGTTGGTGCAGGAAACCACTTTTGCACTTGTGTTAGTGTGGAAAAACCAATTTTTGCACTTGTGTTAGTGTTGAAAAACCACTTTTCGCACTTGTGTTAGTGTTGAAAAACCACTTTTCGCACTTGTGTTGGTGCAAGAAACCACTTTTGCACTTGTATTAGTGTGGAAAAACCACTTTTCGCACTTGTGTTAGTGTTGAAAAACCACTTTTCGCACTTGTGTTAGTGTTGAAAAACCACTTTTTGCACTTGTGTTAGTGTTGAAAAACCACTTTTCGCACTTGTGTTGGTGCAGGAAACCAGTTTTGCACTTGTATTAGTGTGGAAAAAACAGTTTTCGCACTTGTGTTAGTGTTGAAAAACCACTTTTCGCACTTGTGTTAGTGTTGAAAAACCACTTTTCGCACTTGTGTTAGTGTTGAAAAACCACTTTTTGCACTTGTGTTAGTGCAGGAAACCACTTTTGCACTTGTATTAGTGTGGAAAAAACACTTTTTGCACTTGTGATAGTGTTGAAAAACCACTTTTCGCACTTGTGTTAGTGTTGAAAAACCACTTTTCGCACTTGTGTTAGTGTTGAAAAACCACTTTTCGCACTTGTGTTGGTGCAGGAAACCACTTTTGCTCTTGTATTAGTGTGGAAAAACACTTTTTGCACTTGTGATAGTGTTGAAAAACCACTTTTCGCACTTGTGTTAGTGTTGAAAAACCACTTTTCGCACTTGTGTTGGTGCAGGAAACCACTTTTGCACTTGTATTAGTGTGGAAAACCACTTTTCGCACTTGTGTTAGTGTTGAAAAACCACTTTTCGCACTTGTGTTAGTGTTGAAAAACCACTTTTCGCACTTGTGTTGGTGCAGGAAACCACTTTTGCACTTGTATTAGTGTGGAAAAAACACTTTTTGCACTTGTGATAGTGTTGAAAAACCACTTTTCGCACTTGTGTTAGTGTTGGAAAACCACTTTTCGCACTTGTGTTAGTGTTGAAAAACCACTTTTCGCACTTGTGTTAGTGTTGGAAAACCACTTTTCGCACTTGTGTTGTGCAGGAAACCACTTTTGCACTTGTATTAGTGTGGAAAAACCACTTTTCGCACTTGTGTTGTGCAGGAAACCACTTTTGCACTTGTATTAGTGTGGAAAAATCACTTTTCGCACTTGTGTTAGTGTTGAAAAACCACTTTTTGCACTTGTGTTAGTGTTAAAAAAAACCACTTTTCGCACTTGTGTTGGTGCAGGAAACCACTTTTGCACTTGTATTAGTGTGGAAAAAACACTTTTTGCACTTGTGATAGTGTTGAAAAACCACTTTTCGCACTTGTGTTAGTGTTGAAAAACCACTTTTCGCACTTGTGTTGGTGCAGGAAACCACTTTTGTACTTGCATTAGTGTGGAAAAACCACTTTTCGCACTTGTGTTAGTTTTGAAAAACCACTTTTCGCACTTGTGTTAGTGTTGAAAAACCACTTTTCGCACTTGTGTTGGTGCAGGAAACCACTTTTGCACTTGTATTAGTGTGGATAAAACACTTTTTGCACTTGTGATAGTGTTGAAAAACCACTTTTCGCACTTGTGTTAGTGTTGAAAAACCACTTTTCGCACTTGTGTTGGTGCAGGAAACCACTTTTGCACTTGGATTAGTGTGGAAAAACCACTTTTCGCACTTGTGTTAGTGTTGAAAAACCACTTTTCGCACTTGTGTTAGTGTTGAAAAACCACTTGTCGCACTTGTGTTGGTGCAGGAAACCACTTTTGCACTTGTATTAGTGTGGAAAAACCACTCTTCACACTTGTGTTAGTGTTGAAAAACCACTTTTTGCACTTGTGTTAGTGTTAAAAAACCACTTTTCGCACTTGTGTTGGTGCAGGAAACCACTTTTGCACTTGTATTAGTGTGGAAAAAACACTTTTTGCACTTGTGATAGTGTTGAAAAACCACTTTTCGCACTTGTGTTAGTGTGGAAAAAACACTTTTCGCACTTGTGTTAGTGTTGAAAAACCACTTTTCGCACTTGTGTTAGTGTTGAAAAACCACTTTTCGCACTTGTGTTAGTGTTGAAAAACCACTTTTTGCACTTGTGTTAGTGCAGGAAACCACTTTTGCACTTGTATTAGTGTGGAAAAAACACTTTTTGCACTTGTGATAGTGATGAAAAACCACTTTTCGCACTTGTGTTAGTGTTGAAAAACCACTTTTCGCACTTGTGTTAGTGTTGAAAAACCACTTTTCGCACTTGTGTTGGTGCAGGAAACCACTTTTGCTCTTGTATTAGTGTGGAAAAAACACTTTTTGCACTTGTGATAGTGTTGAAAAACCACTTTTCGCACTTGTGTTAGTGTTGAAAAACCACTTTTCGCACTTGTGTTGGTGCAGGAAACCACTTTTGCACTTGTATTAGTGTGGAAAAACCACTTTTCGCACTTGTGTTAGTGTGAAAAACCACTTTTCGCACTTGTGTTAGTGTTGAAAAACCACTTTTCGCACTTGTGTTGGTGCAGGAAACCACTTTTGCACTTGTATTAGTGTGGAAAAAACACTTTTTGCACTTGTGATAGTGTTGAAAAACCACTTTTCGCACTTGTGTTAGTGTTGAAAAACCACTTTTTGCACTTGGTGCAGGAAATTTGTGCAGGAAACCACTTTTGCACTTGTATTAGTGTGGAAAAACCACTTTTCGCACTTGTGTTAGTGTTGAAAAACCACTTTTCGCACTTGTGTTAGTGTTGAAAAACCACTTTTTGCACTTGTGTTTGTGTTGAAAAACCACTTTTCGCACTTGTGTTAGTGTTGAAAAACCACTTTTCGCACTTGTGTTGTTGCAGGAAACCACTTTTGCACTTGTATTAGTGTGGAAAAACCACTTTTCGCACTTGTGTTAGTGTTGAAAAACCACTTTTTGCACTTGGGTTAGTGTTGAAAAAACACTTTTTGCACCTGTGTTAGTGTTGAAAAACCACTTTTTGCACTTGTGATGGTGTTGAAAAACCACTTTTCGCACTTGTGTTAGTGATGAAAAACCATTTTCGCACTTGTGTTGGTGCAGGAAACCACTTTTGCACTTGTATTAGTGTGGAAAAACCACTTTTCACACTTGTGTTAGTGTTGAAAAACCACTTTTCGCACTTGTGTTAGTGTTGAAAAACCACTTTTCACACTTGTGTTAGTGTTGAAAAACCACTTTTCGCACTTGTGTTGGTGCAGGAAACCACTTTTGCACTTGTATTAGTGTAGAAAAACCACTTTTCGTACTTGTGTTAGTGTTGAAAAACCACTTTTTGCACTTGTGTTAGTGTTGAAAAACCACTTTTCGCACTTGTGTTGGTGCAGGAAACCACTTTTGCACTTGTATTAGTGTGGAAAAACCACTTTTTGCACTTGTGATAGTGTCAAAAAACCACTTTTCGCACTTGTGTTAGTGTTGAAAAACCACTTTTCGCACTTGTGTTAGTGTTGAAAAACCACTTTTCGCACTTGTGTTAGTGTTGAAAAACCACTTTTCGCACTTGTGTTAGTGTTGAAAAACCACTTTTCGCACTTGTGTTGGTGCAGGAAACCACTTTTGCTCTTGTATTAGTGTGGAAAAAACACTTTTTGCACTTGTGATAGTGTTGGAAAACCACTTTTCGCACTTGTGTTAGTGTTGAAAAACCACTTTTCGCACTTGTGTTAGTGTTGAAAAACCACTTTTCGCACTTGTGTTGGTGCAGGAAACCACTTTTGCACTTGTATTAGTGTGGAAAAAACACTTTTTGCACTTGTGATAGTGTTGAAAAACCACTTTTCGCACTTGTGTTAGTGTTGGAAAACCACTTTTCGCACTTGTGTTAGTGTTGAAAAACCACTTTTCGCACTTGTGTTAGTGTTGAAAAACCACTTTTTGCACTTGTGTTGGTGCAGGAAACCACTTTTGCACTTGTATTAGTGTGGAAAAAACACTTTTCGCACTTGTGTTAGTGTTGAAAAACCACTTTTCGCACTTGTGTTAGTGTTGAAAAACCACTTTTCGCACATGTGTTGGTGCAGGAAACCACTTTTGCACTTGTATTAGTGTGGAAAAACCACTTTTCGCACTTCTGTTAGTGTTGAAAACCCACTTTTCGCACTTGTGTTGGCGCAGGAAACCACTTTTGCACTTGTATTAGTGTGGAAAAACCACTTTTTGCACTTGTGATAGTGTTGAAAAACCACTTTTCGCACTTGTGTTAGTGTTGAAAAACCACTGTTCGCACTTGTGTTGGTGCAGGAAACCACTTTTGCACTTGTATTAGTGTGGAAAAACCACTTTTCGCACTTGTGTTAGTGTTGAAAAACCACTTTTCGCACTTGTGTTGGTGCAGGAAACCACTTTTGCACTTGTATTAGTGTGGAAAAAACCACTTTTCGCACTTGTGTTAGTGTTGGAAAACCACTTTTCGCACTTGTGTTGTGCAGGAAACCACTTTTGCACTTGTATTAGTGTGGAAAAACCACTTTTCGCACTTGTGTTAGTGTTGAAAAACCACTTTTCGCACTTGTGTTAGTGTTAAACAACCACTTTTCGCACTTGTGTTGGTGCAGGAAACCACTTTTGCACTTGTATTAGTGTGGAAAAAACACTTTTTGCACTTGTGATAGTGTTGAAAAACCACTTTTCGCACTTGTGTTAGTGTTGAAAAACCACTTTTCGCACTTGTGTTGGTGCAGGAAACCACTTTTGTACTTGTATTAGTGTGGAAAAACCACTTTTCGCACTTGTGTTAGTTTTGAAAAACCACTTTTCGCACTTGTGTTAGTGTTGAAAAACCACTTTTCGCACTTGTGTTGGTGCAGGAAACCACTTTTGCACTTGTATTAGTGTGGATAAAACACTTTTTGCACTTGTGATAGTGTTGAAAAACCACTTTTCGCACTTGTGTTAGTGATCAAAAACCACTTTTCGCACTTGTGTTGGTGCAGGAAACCACTTTTGCACTTGTATTAGTGTGGATAAAACACTTTTTGCACTTGTGATAGTGTTGAAAAACCACTTTTCGCACTTGTGTTAGTGTTGAAAAACCACTTTTCGCACTTGTGTTGGTGCAGGAAACCACTTTTGCACTTGTATTAGTGTGGAAAACCACTTTTCGCACTTGTGTTAGTGTTGAAAAACCACTTTTCGCACTTGTGTTAGTGTTGAAAAACCACTTTTCGCACTTGTGTTGGTGCAGGAAACCACTTTTGCACTTGTATTAGTGTGGAAAAAACACTTTTTGCACTTGTGATAGTGTTGAAAAACCACTTTTCGCACTTGTGTTAGTGTTGGAAAACCACTTTTCGCACTTGTGTTAGTGTTGAAAAACCACTTTTCGCACTTGTGTTAGTGTTGGAAAAACACTTTTCGCACTTGTGTTGTGCAGGAAACCACTTTTGCACTTGTATTAGTGTGGAAAAACCACTTTTCGCACTTGTGTTGTGCAGGAAACCACTTTTGCACTTGTATTAGTGTGGAAAAACCACTTTTCGCACTTGTGTTAGTGTTGAAAAACCACTTTTTGCACTTGTGTTAGTGTTAAAAAACCACTTTTCGCACTTGTGTTGGTGCAGGAAACCACTTTTGCACTTGTATTAGTGTGGAAAAAACACTTTTTGCACTTGTGATAGTGTTGAAAAACCACTTTTCGCACTTGTGTAAGTGTTGAAAAACCACTTTTCGCACTAGTGTTGGTGCAGGAAACCACTTTTGCACTTGTATTAGTGTGGAAAAACCACTTTTTGCACTTGTGTTAGTGTTGAAAAACCGCTTTTCGCACTTGTGTTGGTGCAGGAAACCACTTTTGCACTTGTATTAGTGTGGAAAAAACACTTTTTGCACTTGTGATAGTGTTGAAAAACCACTTTTCGCACTTGTGTTAGTGTTGAAAAACCACTTTTCGCACTTGTGTTGGTGCAGGAAACCACTTTTGCACTTGGATTAGTGTGGAAAAACCACTTTTCGCACTTGTGTTAGTGTTGAAAAACCACTTTTCGCACTTGTGTTAGTGTTGAAAAACCACTTGTCGCACTTGTGTTGGTGCAGGAAACCACTTTTGCACTTGTATTAGTGTGGAAAACCCACTCTTCACACTTGTGTTAGTGTTGAAAAACCACTTTTTGCACTTGTGTTAGTGTTAAAAAACCACTTTTCGCACTTGTGTTGGTGCAGGAAACCACTTTTGCACTTGTATTAGTGTGGAAAAAACACTTTTTGCACTTGTGATAGTGTTGAAAAACCACTTTTCGCACTTGTGTTAGTGTGGAAAAAACACTTTTCGCACTTGTGTTAGTGTTGAAAAACCACTTTTCGCACTTGTGTTAGTGTTGAAAAACCACTTTTCGCACTTGTGTTAGTGTTGAAAAACCACTTTTTGCACTTGTGTTAGTGCAGGAAACCACTTTTGCACTTGTATTAGTGTGGAAAAAACCTTTTTGCACTTGTGATAGTGATGAAAAACCACTTTTCGCACTTGTGTTAGTGTTGAAAAACCACTTTTCGCACTTGTGTTAGTGTTGAAAAACCACTTTTCGCACTTGTGTTGGTGCAGGAAACCACTTTTGCTCTTGTATTAGTGTGGAAAAAACACTTTTTGCACTTGTGATAGTGTTGAAAAACCACTTTTCGCACTTGTGTTAGTGTTGAAAAACCACTTTTCGCACTTGTGTTGGTGCAGGAAACCACTTTTGCACTTGTATTAGTGTGGAAAAACCACTTTTCGCACTTGTGTTAGTGTGAAAAACCACTTTTCGCACTTGTGTTAGTGTTGAAAAACCACTTTTCGCACTTGTGTTGGTGCAGGAAACCACTTTTGCACTTGTATTAGTGTGGAAAAAACACTTTTTGCACTTGTGATAGTGTTGAAAAACCACTTTTCGCACTTGTGTTAGTGTTGAAAAACCACTTTTTGCACTTGGTGCAGGAAATTGGTGCAGGAAACCACTTTTGCACTTGTATTAGTGTGGAAAAACCACTTTTCGCACTTGTGTTAGTGTTGAAAAACCACTTTTCGCAGTTGTGTTAGTGTTGAAAAACCACTTTTTGCACTTGTGTTTGTGTTGAAAAACCACTTTTCGCACTTGTGTTAGTGTTGAAAAACCACTTTTCGCACTTGTGTTGTTGCAGGAAACCACTTTTGCACTTGTATTAGTGTGGAAAAACCACTTTTCGCACTTGTGTTAGTGTTGAAAAACCACTTTTTGCACTTGGGTTAGTGTTGAAAAACCACTTTTTGCACTTGTGTTAGTGTTGAAAAACCACTTTTCGCACTTGTGTTAGTGATGAAAAACCATTTTCGCACTTGTGTTGGTGCAGGAAACCACTTTTGCACTTGTATTAGTGTGGAAAAACCACTTTTCACACTTGTGTTAGTGTTGAAAAACCACTTTTCGCACTTGTGTTAGTGTTGAAAAACCACTTTTCACACTTGTGTTAGTGTTGAAAAACCACTTTTCGCACTTGTGTTGGTGCAGGAAACCACTTTTGCACTTGTATTAGTGTAGAAAAACCACTTTTTGCACTTGTGTTAGTGTTGAAAAACCACTTTTTGCACTTGTGTTAGTGTTGAAAAACCACTTTTCGCACTTGTGTTGGTGCAGGAAACCACTTTTGCACTTGTATTAGTGTGGAAAAACCACTTTTTGCACTTGTGATAGTGTCAAAAAACCACTTTTCGCACTTGTGTTAGTGTTGAAAAACCACTTTTCGCACTTGTGTTAGTGTTGAAAAACCACTTTTCGCACTTGTGTTAGTGTTGAAAAACCACTTTTCGCACTTGTGTTAGTGTTGGAAAACCACTTTTTGCACTTGGGTTAGTGTTGAAAAAACACTTTTTGCACCTGTGTTAGTGTTGAAAAACCACTTTTTGCACTTGTGATGGTGTTGAAAAACCACTTTTCGCACTTGTGTTAGTGATGAAAAACCATTTTCGCACTTGTGTTGGTGCAGGAAACCACTTTTGCACTTGTATTAGTGTGGAAAAACCACTTTTCACACTTGTGTTAGTGTTGAAAAACCACTTTTCGCACTTGTGTTAGTGTTGAAAAACCACTTTTCACACTTGTGTTAGTGTTGAAAAACCACTTTTCGCACTTGTGTTGGTGCAGGAAACCACTTTTGCACTTGTATTAGTGTAGAAAAACCACTTTTCGCACTTGTGTTAGTGTTGAAAAACCACTTTTTGCACTTGTGTTAGTGTTGAAAAACCACTTTTCGCACTTGTGTTGGTGCAGGAAACCACTTTTGCACTTGTATTAGTGTGGAAAAACCACTTTTTGCACTTGTGATAGTGTCAAAAAACCACTTTTCGCACTTGTGTTAGTGTTGAAAAACCACTTTTCGCACTTGTGTTAGTGTTGAAAAACCACTTTTCGCACTTGTGTTAGTGTTGAAAAACCACTTTTCGCACTTGTGTTGGTGCAGGAAACCACTTTTGCACTTGTATTAGTGTGGAAAAAACACTTTTTGCACTTGTGATAGTGTTGAAAAACCACTTTTCGCACTTGTGTTAGTGTTGGAAAACCACTTTTCGCACTTGTGTTAGTGTTGAAAAACCACTTTTCGCACTTGTGTTAGTGTTGAAAAACCACTTTTTGCACTTGTGTTGGTGCAGGAAACCACTTTTGCACTTGTATTAGTGTGGAAAAAACACTTTTCGCACTTGTGTTAGTGTTGAAAAACCACTTTTCGCACTTGTGTTAGTGTTGAAAAACCACTTTTCGCACATGTGTTGGTGCAGGAAACCACTTTTGCACTTGTATTAGTGTGGAAAAACCACTTTTCGCACTTCTGTTAGTGTTGAAAACCCACTTTTCGCACTTGTGTTGGCGCAGGAAACCACTTTTGCACTTGTATTAGTGTGGAATAACCACTTTTTGCACTTGTGATAGTGTTGAAAAACCACTTTTCGCACTTGTGTTAGTGTTGAAAAACCACTGTTCGCACTTGTGTTGGTGCAGGAAACCACTTTTGCACTTGTATTAGTGTGGAAAAACCACTTTTCGCACTTGTGTTAGTGTTGAAAAACCACTTTTCGCACTTGTGTTGGTGCAGGAAACCACTTTTGCACTTGTATTAGTGTGGAAAAAACCACTTTTCGCACTTGTGTTAGTGTTGGAAAACCACTTTTCGCACTTGTGTTGTGCAGGAAACCACTTTTGCACTTGTATTAGTGTGGAAAAACCACTTTTCGCACTTGTGTTAGTGTTGAAAAACCACTTTTCGCACTTGTGTTAGTGTTAAACAACCACTTTTCGCACTTGTGTTGGTGCAGGAAACCACTTTTGCACTTGTATTAGTGTGGAAAAAACACTTTTTGCACTTGTGATAGTGTTGAAAAACCACTTTTCGCACTTGTGTTAGTGTTGAAAAACCACTTTTCGCACTTGTGTTGGTGCAGGAAACCACTTTTGTACTTGTATTAGTGTGGAAAAACCACTTTTCGCACTTGTGTTAGTTTTGAAAAACCACTTTTCGCACTTGTGTTAGTGTTGAAAAACCACTTTTCGCACTTGTGTTGGTGCAGGAAACCACTTTTGCACTTGTATTAGTGTGGATAAAACACTTTTTGCACTTGTGATAGTGTTGAAAAACCACTTTTCGCACTTATGTTAGTGATCAAAAACCACTTTTCGCACTTGTGTTGGTGCAGGAAACCACTTTTGCACTTGTATTAGTGTGGAAAAACCACTTTTCACACTTGTGTTAGTGTTGAAAAACCACTTTTCGCACTTGTGTTAGTGTTGAAAAACCACTTTTCGCACTTGTGTTGGTGCAGGAAACCACTTTTGCACTTGTGTTAGTGTGGAAAAACCAATTTTTGCACTTGTGTTAGTGTTGAAAAACCACTTTTCGCACTTGTGTTAGTGTTGAAAAACCACTTTTCGCACTTGTGTTGGTGCAAGAAACCACTTTTGCACTTGTGTTAGTGTTGAAAAACCGCTTTTCGCACTTGTGTTAGTGTTGAAAAACCACTTTTCGCACTTGTGTTAGTGTTGAAAAACCACTTTTCGCACTTGTGTTAGTGTTGAAAAACCACTTTTTGCACTTGTGTTAGTGCAGGAAACCACTTTTGCACTTGTATTAGTGTGGAAAAAACACTTTTTGCACTTGTGATAGTGTTGAAAAACCACTTTTCGCACTTGTGTTAGTGTTGAAAAACCACTTTTCGCACTTGTGTTAGTGTTGAAAAACCACTTTTCGCACTTGTGTTGGTGCAGGAAACCACTTTTGCTCTTGTATTAGTGTGGAAAAAACACTTTTTGCACTTGTGATAGTGTTGAAAAACCACTTTTCGCACTTGTGTTAGTGTTGAAAAACCACTTTTCGCACTTGTGTTGGTGCAGGAAACCACTTTTGCACTTGTATTAGTGTGGAAAACCACTTTTCGCACTTGTGTTAGTGTTGAAAAACCACTTTTCGCACTTGTGTTAGTGTTGAAAAACCACTTTTCGCACTTGTGTTGGTGCAGGAAACCACTTTTGCACTTGTATTAGTGTGGAAAAAACACTTTTTGCACTTGTGATAGTGTTGAAAAACCACTTTTCGCACTTGTGTTAGTGTTGGAAAACCACTTTTCGCACTTGTGTTAGTGTTGAAAAACCACTTTTCGCACTTGTGTTAGTGTTGGAAAACCACTTTTCGCACTTGTGTTGTGCAGGAAACCACTTCTGCACTTGTATTAGTGTGGAAAAACCACTTTTCGCAGTTGTGTTGTGCAGGAAACCACTTTTGCACTTGTATTAGTGTGGAAAAACCACTTTTCGCACTTGTGTTAGTGTTGAAAAACCACTTTTTGCACTTGTGTTAGTGTTAAAAAACCACTTTTCGCACTTGTGTTGGTGCAGGAAACCACTTTTGCACTTGTATTAGTGTGGAAAAAACACTTTTTGCACTTGTGATAGTGTTGAAAAACCACTTTTCGCACTTGTGTTAGTGTTGAAAAACCACTTTTCGCACTAGTGTTGGTGCAGGAAACCACTTTTGCACTTGTATTAGTGTGGAAAAACCACTTTTTGCACTTGTGTTAGTGTTGAAAAACCGCTTTTCGCACTTGTGTTGGTGCAGGAAACCACTTTTGCACTTGTATTAGTGTGGAAAAAACACTTTTTGCACTTGTGATAGTGTTGAAAAACCACTTTTCGCACTTGTGTTAGTGTTGAAAAACCACTTTTCGCACTTGTGTTGGTGCAGGAAACCACTTTTGCACTTGGATTAGTGTGGAAAAACCACTTTTCGCACTTGTGTTAGTGTTGAAAAACCACTTTTCGCACTTGTGTTAGTGTTGAAAAACCACTTGTCGCACTTGTGTTGGTGCAGGAAACCACTTTTGCACTTGTATTAGTGTGGAAAAACCACTCTTCACACTTGTGTTAGTGTTGAAAAACCACTTTTTGCACTTGTGTTAGTGTTAAAAAACCACTTTTCGCACTTGTGTTGGTGCAGGAAACCACTTTTGCACTTGTATTAGTGTGGAAAAAACACTTTTTGCACTTGTGATAGTGTTGAAAAACCACTTTTCGCACTTGTGTTAGTGTGGAAAAAACACTTTTCGCACTTGTGTTAGTGTTGAAAAACCACTTTTCGCACTTGTGTTAGTGTTGAAAAACCACTTTTCGCACTTGTGTTAGTGTTGAAAAACCACTTTTTGCACTTGTGTTAGTGCAGGAAACCACTTTTGCACTTGTATTAGTGTGGAAAAAACACTTTTTGCACTTGTGATAGTGATGAAAAACCACTTTTCACACTTGTGTTAGTGTTGAAAAACCACTTTTCGCACTTGTGTTAGTGTTGAAAAACCACTTTTCGCACTTGTGTTGGTGCAGGAAACCACTTTTGCTCTTGTATTAGTGTGGAAAAAACACTTTTTGCACTTGTGATAGTGTTGAAAAACCACTTTTCGCACTTGTGTTAGTGTTGAAAAACCACTTTTCGCACTTGTGTTGGTGCAGGAAACCACTTTTGCACTTGTATTAGTGTGGAAAAACCACTTTTCGCACTTGTGTTAGTGTGAAAAACCACTTTTCGCACTTGTGTTAGTGTTGAAAAACCACTTTTCGCACTTGTGTTGGTGCAGGAAACCACTTTTGCACTTGTATTAGTGTGGAAAAAACACTTTTTGCACTTGTGATAGTGTTGAAAAACCACTTTTCGCACTTGTGTTAGTGTTGAAAAACCACTTTTTGCACTTGGTGCAGGAAATTGGTGCAGGAAACCACTTTTGCACTTGTATTAGTGTGGAAAAACCACTTTTCGCACTTGTGTTAGTGTTGAAAAACCACTTTTCGCAGTTGTGTTAGTGTTGAAAAACCACTTTTTGCACTTGTGTTTGTGTTGAAAAACCACTTTTCGCACTTGTGTTAGTGTTGAAAAACCACTTTTCGCACTTGTGTTGTTGCAGGAAACCACTTTTGCACTTGTATTAGTGTGGAAAAACCACTTTTCGCACTTGTGTTAGTGTTGAAAAACCACTTTTTGCACTTGGGTTAGTGTTGAAAAACCACTTTTTGCACTTGTGTTAGTGTTGAAAAACCACTTTTCGCACTTGTGTTAGTGATGAAAAACCATATTCGCACTTGTGTTGGTGCAGGAAACCACTTTTGCACTTGTATTAGTGTGGAAAAACCACTTTTCACACTTGTGTTAGTGTTGAAAAACCACTTTTCGCACTTGTGTTAGTGTTGAAAAACCACTTTTCACACTTGTGTTAGTGTTGAAAAACCACTTTTCGCACTTGTGTTGGTGCAGGAAACCACTTTTGCACTTGTATTAGTGTAGAAAAACCACTTTTCGCACTTGTGTTAGTGTTGAAAAACCACTTTTTGCACTTGTGTTAGTGTTGAAAAACCACTTTTCGCACTTGTGTTGGTGCAGGAAACCACTTTTGCACTTGTATTAGTGTGGAAAAACCACTTTTTGCACTTGTGATAGTGTCAAAAAACCACTTTTCGCACTTGTGTTAGTGTTGAAAAACCACTTTTCGCACTTGTGTTAGTGTTGAAAAACCACTTTTCGCACTTGTGTTAGTGTTGAAAAACCACTTTTCGCACTTGTGTTAGTGTTGAAAAACCACTTTTCGCACTTGTGTTGGTGCAGGAAACCACTTTTGCTCTTGTATTAGTGTGGAAAAAACACTTTTTGCACTTGTGATAGTGTTGGAAAACCACTTTTTGCACTTGTGTTAGTGTTGAAAAACCACTTTTCGCACTTGTGTTAGTGTTGAAAAACCACTTTTCGCACTTGTGTTGGTGCAGGAAACCACTTTTGCACTTGTATTAGTGTGGAAAAAACACTTTTTGCACTTGTGATAGTGTTGAAAAACCACTTTTCGCACTTGTGTTAGTGTTGGAAAACCACTTTTCGCACTTGTGTTAGTGTTGAAAAACCACTTTTCGCACTTGTGTTAGTGTTGAAAAACCACTTTTCGCACTTGTGTTGGTGCAGGAAACCACTTTTGCACTTGTATTAGTGTGGAAAAAACACTTTTCGCACTTGTGTTAGTGTTGAAAAACCACTTTTCGCACTTGTGTTAGTGTTGAAAAACCACTTTTCGCACATGTGTTGGTGCAGGAAACCACTTTTGCACTTGTATTAGTGTGGAAAAACCACTTTTCGCACTTCTGTTAGTGTTGAAAACCCACTTTTCGCACTTGTGTTGGCGCAGGAAACCACTTTTGCACTTGTATTAGTGTGGAAAAAACCACTTTTCGCACTTGTGTTAGTGTTGGAAAACCACTTTTCGCACTTGTGTTGTGCAGGAAACCACTTTTGCACTTGTATTAGTGTGGAAAAACCACTTTTCGCACTTGTGTTAGTGTTGAAAAACCACTTTTCGCACTTGTGTTAGTGTTAAAAAACCACTTTTCGCACTTGTGTTGGTGCAGGAAACCACTTTTGCACTTGTATTAGTGTGGAAAAAACACTTTTTGCACTTGTGATAGTGTTGAAAAACCACTTTTCGCACTTGTGTTAGTGTTGAAAAACCACTTTTCGCACTTGTGTTGGTGCAGGAAACCACTTTTGTACTTGTATTAGTGTGGAAAAACCACTTTTCGCACTTGTGTTAGTTTTGAAAAACCACTTTTCGCACTTGTGTTAGTGTTGAAAAACCACTTTTCGCACTTGTGTTGGTGCAGGAAACCACTTTTTCACTTGTATTAGTGTGGATAAAACACTTTTTGCACTTGTGATAGTGTTGAAAAACCACTTTTCGCACTTGTGTTAGTGATCAAAAACCACTTTTCGCACTTGTGTTGGTGCAGGAAACCACTTTTGCACTTGTATTAGTGTGGAAAAACCACTTTTCACACTTGTGTTAGTGTTGAAAAACCACTTTTCGCACTTGTGTTAGTGTTGAAAAACCACTTTTTGCACTTGTGTTGGTGCAGGAAACCACTTTTGCACTTGTGTTAGTGTGGAAAAACCAATTTTTGCACTTGTGTTAGTGTTGAAAAACCACTTTTCGCACTTGTGTTAGTGTTGAAAAACCACTTTTCGCACTTGTGTTGGTGCAAGAAACCACTTTTGCACTTGTATTAGTGTGGAAAAACCACTTTTCGCACTTGTGTTAGTGTTGAAAAACCACTTTTCGCACTTGTGTTAGTGTTGAAAAACCACTTTTTGCACTTGTGTTAGTGTTGAAAAACCACTTTTCGCACTTGTGTTGGTGCAGGAAACCAGTTTTGCACTTGTATTAGTGTGGAAAAAACAGTTTTCGCACTTGTGTTAGTGTTGAAAAACCACTTTTCGCACTTGTGTTAGTGTTGAAAAACCACTTTTCGCACTTGTGTTAGTGTTGAAAAACCACTTTTTGCACTTGTGTTAGTGCAGGAAACCACTTTTGCACTTGTATTAGTGTGGAAAAAACACTTTTTGCACTTGTGATAGTGTTGAAAAACCACTTTTCGCACTTGTGTTAGTGTTGAAAAACCACTTTTCGCACTTGTGTTAGTGTTGAAAAACCACTTTTCGCACTTGTGTTGGTGCAGGAAACCACTTTTGCTCTTGTATTAGTGTGGAAAAACACTTTTTGCACTTGTGATAGTGTTGAAAAACCACTTTTCGCACTTGTGTTAGTGTTGAAAAACCACTTTTCGCACTTGTGTTGGTGCAGGAAACCACTTTTGCACTTGTATTAGTGTGGAAAACCACTTTTCGCACTTTTGTTAGTGTTGAAAAACCACTTTTCGCACTTGTGTTAGTGTTGAAAAACCACTTTTCGCACTTGTGTTGGTGCAGGAAACCACTTTTGCACTTGTATTAGTGTGGAAAAAACACTTTTTGCACTTGTGATAGTGTTGAAAAACCACTTTTCGCACTTGTGTTAGTGTTGGAAAACCACTTTTCGCACTTGTGTTAGTGTTGAAAAACCACTTTTCGCACTTGTGTTAGTGTTGGAAAACCACTTTTCGCACTTGTGTCGTGCAGGAAACCACTTTTGCACTTGTATTGGTGTGGAAAAACCACTTTTCGCACTTGTGTTGTGCAGGAAACCACTTTTGCACTTGTATTAGTGTGGAAAAATCACTTTTCGCACTTGTGTTAGTGTTGAAAAACCACTTTTTGCACTTGTGTTAGTGTTAAAAAAAACCACTTTTCGCACTTGTGTTGGTGCAGGAAACCACTTTTGCACTTGTATTAGTGTGGAAAAAACACTTTTTGCACTTGTGATAGTGTTGAAAAACCACTTTTCGCACTTGTGTTAGTGTTGAAAAACCACTTTTCGCACTTGTGTTGGTGCAGGAAACCACTTTTGTACTTGCATTAGTGTGGAAAAACCACTTTTCGCACTTGTGTTAGTTTAGAAAAACCACTTTTCGCACTTGTGTTAGTGTTGAAAAACCACTTTTCGCACTTGTGTTGGTGCAGGAAACCACTTTTGCACTTGTATTAGTGTGGATAAAACACTTTTTGCACTTGTGATAGTGTTGAAAAACCACTTTTCGCACTTGTGTTAGTGTTGAAAAACCACTTTTCGCACTTGTGTTGGTGCAGGAAACCACTTTTGCACTTGGATTAGTGTGGAAAAACCACTTTTCGCACTTGTGTTAGTGTTGAAAAACCACTTTTCGCACTTGTGTTAGTGTTGAAAAACCACTTGTCGCACTTGTGTTGGTGCAGGAAACCACTTTTGCACTTGTATTAGTGTGGAAAAACCACTCTTCACACTTGTGTTAGTGTTGAAAAACCACTTTTTGCACTTGTGTTAGTGTTAAAAAACCACTTTTCGCACTTGTGTTGGTGCAGGAAACCACTTTTGCACTTGTATTAGTGTGGAAAAAACACTTTTTGCACTTGTGATAGTGTTGAAAAACCACTTTTCGCACTTGTGTTAGTGTGGAAAAAACACTTTTCACACTTGTGTTAGTGTTGAAAAACCACTTTTCGCACTTGTGTTAGTGTTGAAAAACCACTTTTCGCACTTGTGTTAGTGTTGAAAAACCACTTTTTGCACTTGTGTTAGTGCAGGAAACCACTTTTGCACTTGTATTAGTGTGGAAAAAACACTTTTTGCACTTGTGATAGTGATGAAAAACCACTTTTCGCACTTGTGTTAGTGTTGAAAAACCACTTTTCGCACTTGTGTTAGTGTTGAAAAACCACTTTTCGCACTTGTGTTGGTGCAGGAAACCACTTTTGCTCTTGTATTAGTGTGGAAAAAACACTTTTTGCACTTGTGATAGTGTTGAAAAACCACTTTTCGCACTTGTGTTAGTGTTGAAAAACCACTTTTCGCACTTGTGTTGGTGCAGGAAACCACTTTTGCACTTGTATTAGTGTGGAAAAACCACTTTTCGCACTTGTGTTAGTGTGAAAAACCACTTTTCGCACTTGTGTTAGTGTTGAAAAACCACTTTTCGCACTTGTGTTGGTGCAGGAAACCACTTTTGCACTTGTATTAGTGTGGAAAAAACACTTTTTGCACTTGTGATAGTGTTGAAAAACCACTTTTCGCACTTGTGTTAGTGTTGAAAAACCACTTTTTGCACTTGGTGCAGGAAATTTGTGCAGGAAACCACTTTTGCACTTGTATTAGTGTGGAAAAACCACTTTTCGCACTTGTGTTAGTGTTGAAAAACCACTTTTCGCACTTGTGTTAGTGTTGAAAAACCACTTTTTGCACTTGTGTTTGTGTTGAAAAACCACTTTTCGCACTTGTGTTAGTGTTGAAAAACCACTTTTCGCACTTGTGTTGTTGCAGGAAACCACTTTTGCACTTGTATTAGTGTGGAAAAACCACTTTTCGCACTTGTGTTAGTGTTGAAAAACCACTTTTTGCACTTGGGTTAGTGTTGAAAAAACACTTTTTGCACCTGTGTTAGTGTTGAAAAACCACTTTTTGCACTTGTGATGGTGTTGAAAAACCACTTTTCGCACTTGTGTTAGTGATGAAAAACCATTTTCGCACTTGTGTTGGTGCAGGAAACCACTTTTGCACTTGTATTAGTGTGGAAAAACCACTTTTCACACTTGTGTTAGTGTTGAAAAACCACTTTTCACACTTGTGTTAGTGTTGAAAAACCACTTTTCGCACTTGTGTTGGTGCAGGAAACCACTTTTGCACTTGTATTAGTGTAGAAAAACCACTTTTCGCACTTGTGTTAGTGTTGAAAAACCACTTTTTGCACTTGTGTTAGTGTTGAAAAACCACTTTTCGCACTTGTGTTGGTGCAGGAAACCACTTTTGCACTTGTATTAGTGTGGAAAAACCACTTTTTGCACTTGTGATAGTGTCAAAAAACCACTTTTTGCACTTGTGTTAGTGTTGAAAAACCACTTTTCGCACTTGTGTTAGTGTTGAAAAACCACTTTTCGCACTTGTGTTAGTGTTGAAAAACCACTTTTCGCACTTGTGTTAGTGTTGAAAAACCACTTTTCGCACTTGTGTTGGTGCAGGAAACCACTTTTGCTCTTGTATTAGTGTGGAAAAAACACTTTTTGCACTTGTGATAGTGTTGGAAAACCACTTTTCGCACTTATGTTAGTGTTGAAAAACCACTTTTCGCACTTGTGTTAGTGTTGAAAAACCACTTTTCGCACTTGTGTTGGTGCAGGAAACCACTTTTGCACTTGTATTAGTGTGGAAAAAACACTTTTTGCACTTGTGATAGTGTTGAAAAACCACTTTTCGCACTTGTGTTAGTGTTGGAAAACCACTTTTCGCACTTGTGTTAGTGTTGAAAAACCACTTTTCGCACTTGTGTTAGTGTTGAAAAACCACTTTTTGCACTTGTGTTGGTGCAGGAAACCACTTTTGCACTTGTATTAGTGTGGAAAAAACACTTTTCGCACTTGTGTTAGTGTTGAAAAACCACTTTTCGCACTTGTGTTAGTGTTGAAAAACCACTTTTCGCACATGTGTTGGTGCAGGAAACCACTTTTGCACTTGTATTAGTGTGGAAAAACCACTTTTCGCACTTCTGTTAGTGTTGAAAACCCACTTTTCGCACTTGTGTTGGCGCAGGAAACCACTTTTGCACTTGTATTAGTGTGGAAAAACCACTTTTTGCACTTGTGATAGTGTTGAAAAACCACTTTTCGCACTTGTGTTAGTGTTGAAAAACCACTGTTCGCACTTGTGTTGGTGCAGGAAACCACTTTTGCACTTGTATTAGTGTGGAAAAACCACTTTTCGCACTTGTGTTAGTGTTGAAAAACCACTTTTCGCACTTGTGTTGGTGCAGGAAACCACTTTTGCACTTGTATTAGTGTGGAAAAAACCACTTTTCGCACTTGTGTTAGTGTTGGAAAACCACTTTTCGCACTTGTGTTGTGCAGGAAACCACTTTTGCACTTGTATTAGTGTGGAAAAACCACTTTTCGCACTTGTGTTAGTGTTGAAAAACCACTTTTCGCACTTGTGTTAGTGTTAAACAACCACTTTTCGCACTTGTGTTGGTGCAGGAAACCACTTTTGCACTTGTATTAGTGTGGAAAAAACACTTTTTGCACTTGTGATAGTGTTGAAAAACCACTTTTCGCACTTGTGTTAGTGTTGAAAAACCACTTTTCGCACTTGTGTTGGTGCAGGAAACCACTTTTGTACTTGTATTAGTGTGGAAAAACCACTTTTCGCACTTGTGTTAGTTTGAAAAACCACTTTTCGCACTTGTGTTAGTGTTGAAAAACCACTTTTCGCACTTGTGTTGGTGCAGGAAACCACTTTTGCACTTGTATTAGTGTGGATAAAACACTTTTTGCACTTGTGATAGTGTTGAAAAACCACTTTTCGCACTTGTGTTAGTTATCAAAAACCACTTTTCGCACTTGTGTTGGTGCAGGAAACCACTTTTGCACTTGTATTAGTGTGGAAAAACCACTTTTCACACTTGTGTTAGTGTTGAAAAACCACTTTTCGCACTTGTGTTAGTGTTGAAAAACCACTTTTCGCACTTGTGTTGGTGCAGGAAACCACTTTTGCACTTGTGTTAGTGTGGAAAAACCAATTTTTGCACTTGTGTTAGTGTTGAAAAACCACTTTTCGCACTTGTGTTAGTGTTGAAAAACCACTTTTCGCACTTGTGTTGGTGCAAGAAACCACTTTTGCACTTGTATTAGTGTGGAAAAACCACTTTTCGCACTTGTGTTAGTGTTGAAAAACCGCTTTTCGCACTTGTGTTAGTGTTGAAAAACCACTTTTTGCACTTGTGTTAGTGTTGAAAAACCACTTTTCGCACTTGTGTTGGTGCAGGAAACCAGTTTTGCACTTGTATTAGTGTGGAAAAAACAGTTTTCGCACTTGTGTTAGTGTTGAAAAACCACTTTTCGCACTTGTGTTAGTGTTGAAAAACCACTTTTCGCACTTGTGTTAGTGTTGAAAAACCACTTTTTGCACTTGTGTTAGTGCAGGAAACCACTTTTGCACTTGTATTAGTGTGGAAAAAACACTTTTTGCACTTGTGATAGTGTTGAAAAACCACTTTTCGCACTTGTGTTAGTGTTGAAAAACCACTTTTCGCACTTGTGTTAGTGTTGAAAAACCACTTTTCGCACTTGTGTTGGTGCAGGAAACCACTTTTGCTCTTGTATTAGTGTGGAAAAAACACTTTTTGCACTTGTGATAGTGTTGAAAAACCACTTTTCGCACTTGTGTTAGTGTTGAAAAACCACTTTTCGCACTTGTGTTGGTGCAGGAAACCACTTTTGCACTTGTATTAGTGTGGAAAACCACTTTTCGCACTTGTGTTAGTGTTGAAAAACCACTTTTCGCACTTGTGTTAGTGTTGAAAAACCACTTTTCGCACTTGTGTTGGTGCAGGAAACCACTTTTGCACTTGTATTAGTGTGGAAAAAACACTTTTTGCACTTGTGATAGTGTTGAAAAACCACTTTTCGCACTTGTGTTAGTGTTGGAAAACCACTTTTCGCACTTGTGTTAGTGTTGAAAAACCACTTTTCGCACTTGTGTTAGTGTTGGAAAACCACTTTTCGCACTTGTGTTGTGCAGGAAACCACTTTTGCACTTGTATTAGTGTGGAAAAACCACTTTTCGCACTTGTGTTGTGCAGGAAACCACTTTTGCACTTGTATTAGTGTGGAAAAACCACTTTTCGCACTTGTGTTAGTGTTGAAAAACCACTTTTTGCACTTGTGTTAGTGTTAAAAAACCACTTTTCGCACTTGTGTTGGTGCAGGAAACCACTTTTGCACTTGTATTAGTGTGGAAAAAACACTTTTTGCACTTGTGATAGTGTTGAAAAACCACTTTTCGCACTTGTGTTAGTGTTGAAAAACCACTTTTCGCACTTGTGTTGGTGCAGGAAACCACTTTTGTACTTGTATTAGTGTGGAAAAACCACTTTTCGCACTTGTGTTAGTTTTGAAAAACCACTTTTCGCACTTGTGTTAGTGTTGAAAAACCACTTTTCGCACTTGTGTTGGTGCAGGAAACCACTTTTGTACTTGTATTAGTGTGGAAAAACCACTTTTCGCACTTGTGTTAGTTTTGAAAAACCACTTTTCGCACTTGTGTTAGTGTTAAAAAACCACTTTTCGCACTTGTGTTGGTGCAGGAAACCACTTTTGCACTTGTATTAGTGTGGATAAAACACTTTTTGCACTTGTGATAGTGTTGAAAAACCACTTTTCGCACTTGTGTTAGTGATCATAAACCACTTTTCGCACTTGTGTTGGTGCAGGAAACCACTTTTGCACTTGTATTAGTGTGGAAAAACCACTTTTCACACTTGTGTTAGTGTTGAAAAACCACTTTTCGCACTTGTGTTGTTGCAGGAAACCACTTTTGCTCTTGTATTAGTGTGGAAAAAACACTTTTTGCACTTGTGATAGTGTTGTAAAACCACTTTTCGCACTTGTGTTAGTGTTGAAAAACCACTTTTCGCACTTGTGTTAGTGTTGAAAAACCACTTTTCGCACTTGTGTTGGTGCAGGAAACCACTTTTGCACTTGTATTAGTGTGGAAAAAACACTTTTTGCACTTGTGATAGTGTTGAAAAACCACATTTCGCACTTGTGTTAGTGTTGGAAAACCACTTTTCGCACTTGTGTTAGTGTTGAAAAACCACTTTTCGCACTTGTGTTAGTGTTGAAAAACCACTTTTTGCACTTGTGTTGGTGCAGGAAACCACTTTTGCACTTGTATTAGTGTGGAAAAAACACTTTTCGCACTTGTGTTAGTGTTGAAAAACCACTTTTCGCACTTGTGTTAGTGTTGAAAAACCACTTTTCGCACATGTGTTGGTGCAGGAAACCACTTTTGCACTTGTATTAGTGTGGAAAAACCACTTTTCGCACTTCTGTTAGTGTTGAAAACCCACTTTTCGCACTTGTGTTGGCGCAGGAAACCACTTTTGCACTTGTATTAGTGTGGAAAAACCACTTTTTGCACTTGTGATAGTGTTGAAAAACCACTTTTCGCACTTGTGTTAGTGTTGAAAAACCACTGTTCGCACTTGTGTTGGTGCAGGAAACCACTTTTGCACTTGTATTAGTGTGGAAAAACCACTTTTCGCACTTGTGTTAGTGTTGAAAAACCACTTTTCGCACTTGTGTTGGTGCAGGAAACCACTTTTGCACTTGTATTAGTGTGGAAAAAACCACTTTTCGCACTTGTGTTAGTGTTGGAAAACCACTTTTCGCACTTGTGTTGTGCAGGAAACCACTTTTGCACTTGTATTAGTGTGGAAAAACCACTTTTCGCACTTGTGTTAGTGTTGAAAAACCACTTTTCGCACTTGTGTTAGTGTTAAACAACCACTTTTCGCACTTGTGTTGGTGCAGGAAACCACTTTTGCACTTGTATTAGTGTGGAAAAAACACTTTTTGCACTTGTGATAGTGTTGAAAAACCACTTTTCGCACTTGTGTTAGTGTTGAAAAACCACTTTTCGCACTTGTGTTGGTGCAGGAAACCACTTTTGTACTTGTATTAGTGTGGAAAAACCACTTTTCGCACTTGTGTTAGTTTTGAAAAACCACTTTTCGCACTTGTGTTAGTGTTGAAAAACCACTTTTCGCACTTGTGTTGGTGCAGGAAACCACTTTTGCACTTGTATTAGTGTGGATAAAACACTTTTTGCACTTGTGATAGTGTTGAAAAACCACTTTTCGCACTTGTGTTAGTGATCAAAAACCACTTTTCGCACTTGTGTTGGTGCAGGAAACCACTTTTGCACTTGTATTCGTGTGGAAAAACCACTTTTCACACTTGTGTTAGTGTTGAAAAACCACTTTTCGCACTTGTGTTAGTGTTGAAAAACCACTTTTCGCACTTGTGTTGGTGCAGGAAACCACTTTTGCACTTGTGTTAGTGTGGAAAAACCAATTTTTGCACTTGTGTTAGTGTTGAAAAACCACTTTCCGCACTTGTGTTAGTGTTGAAAAACCACTTTTCGCACTTGTGTTGGTGCAAGAAACCACTTTTGCACTTGTATTAGTGTGGAAAAACCACTTTTCGCACTTGTGTTAGTGTTGAAAAACCGCTTTTCGCACTTGTGTTAGTGTTGAAAAACCACTTTTTGCACTTGTGTTAGTGTTGAAAAACCACTTTTCGCACTTGTGTTGGTGCAGGAAACCACTTTTGCACTTGTATTAGTGTGGAAAACCACTTTTCGCACTTGTGTTAGTGTTGAAAAACCACTTTTCGCACTTGTGTTAGTGTTGAAAAACCACTTTTCGCACTTGTGTTGGTGCAGGAAACCACTTTTGCACTTGTATTAGTGTGGAAAAAACACTTTTTGCACTTGTGATAGTGTTGAAAAACCACTTTTCGCACTTGTGTTAGTGTTGGAAAACCACTTTTCGCACTTGTGTTAGTGTTGAAAAACCACTTTTCGCACTTGTGTTAGTGTTGGAAAACCACTTTTCGCACTTGTGTTGTGCAGGAAACCACTTTTGCACTTGTATTAGTGTGGAAAAACCACTTTTCGCACTTGTGTTGTGCAGGAAACCACTTTTGCACTTGTATTAGTGTGGAAAAACCACTTTTCGCACTTGTGTTAGTGTTGAAAAACCACTTTTTGCACTTGTGTTAGTGTTAAAAAACCACTTTTCGCACTTGTGTTGGTGCAGGAAACCACTTTTGCACTTGTATTAGTGTGGAAAAAACACTTTTTGCACTTGTGATAGTGTTGAAAAACCACTTTTCGCACTTGTGTTAGTGTTGAAAAACCACTTTTCGCACTTGTGTTGGTGCAGGAAACCACTTTTGTACTTGTATTAGTGTGGAAAAACCACTTTTCGCACTTGTGTTAGTTTTGAAAAACCACTTTTCGCACTTGTGTTAGTGTTGAAAAACCACTTTTCGCACTTGTGTTGGTGCAGGAAACCACTTTTGTACTTGTATTAGTGTGGAAAAACCACTTTTCGCACTTGTGTTAGTTTTGAAAAACCACTTTTCGCACTTGTGTTAGTGTTAAAAAACCACTTTTCGCACTTGTGTTGGTGCAGGAAACCACTTTTGCACTTGTATTAGTGTGGATAAAACACTTTTTGCACTTGTGATAGTGTTGAAAAACCACTTTTCGCACTTGTGTTAGTGATCATAAACCACTTTTCGCACTTGTGTTGGTGCAGGAAACCACTTTTGCACTTGTATTAGTGTGGAAAAACCACTTTTCACACTTGTGTTAGTGTTGAAAAACCACTTTTCGCACTTGTGTTGTTGCAGGAAACCACTTTTGCTCTTGTATTAGTGTGGAAAAAACACTTTTTGCACTTGTGATAGTGTTGTAAAACCACTTTTCGCACTTGTGTTAGTGTTGAAAAACCACTTTTCGCACTTGTGTTAGTGTTGAAAAACCACTTTTCGCACTTGTGTTGGTGCAGGAAACCACTTTTGCACTTGTATTAGTGTGGAAAAAACACTTTTTGCACTTGTGATAGTGTTGAAAAACCACATTTCGCACTTGTGTTAGTGTTGGAAAACCACTTTTCGCACTTGTGTTAGTGTTGAAAAACCACTTTTCGCACTTGTGTTAGTGTTGAAAAACCACTTTTTGCACTTGTGTTGGTGCAGGAAACCACTTTTGCACTTGTATTAGTGTGGAAAAAACACTTTTCGCACTTGTGTTAGTGTTGAAAAACCACTTTTCGCACTTGTGTTAGTGTTGAAAAACCACTTTTCGCACATGTGTTGGTGCAGGAAACCACTTTTGCACTTGTATTAGTGTGGAAAAACCACTTTTCGCACTTCTGTTAGTGTTGAAAACCCACTTTTCGCACTTGTGTTGGCGCAGGAAACCACTTTTGCACTTGTATTAGTGTGGAAAAACCACTTTTTGCACTTGTGATAGTGTTGAAAAACCACTTTTCGCACTTGTGTTAGTGTTGAAAAACCACTGTTCGCACTTGTGTTGGTGCAGGAAACCACTTTTGCACTTGTATTAGTGTGGAAAAACCACTTTTCGCACTTGTGTTAGTGTTGAAAAACCACTTTTCGCACTTGTGTTGGTGCAGGAAACCACTTTTGCACTTGTATTAGTGTGGAAAAAACCACTTTTCGCACTTGTGTTAGTGTTGGAAAACCACTTTTCGCACTTGTGTTGTGCAGGAAACCACTTTTGCACTTGTATTAGTGTGGAAAAACCACTTTTCGCACTTGTGTTAGTGTTGAAAAACCACTTTTCGCACTTGTGTTAGTGTTAAACAACCACTTTTCGCACTTGTGTTGGTGCAGGAAACCACTTTTGCACTTGTATTAGTGTGGAAAAAACACTTTTTGCACTTGTGATAGTGTTGAAAAACCACTTTTCGCACTTGTGTTAGTGTTGAAAAACCACTTTTCGCACTTGTGTTGGTGCAGGAAACCACTTTTGTACTTGTATTAGTGTGGAAAAACCACTTTTCGCACTTGTGTTAGTTTTGAAAAACCACTTTTCGCACTTGTGTTAGTGTTGAAAAACCACTTTTCGCACTTGTGTTGGTGCAGGAAACCACTTTTGCACTTGTATTAGTGTGGATAAAACACTTTTTGCACTTGTGATAGTGTTGAAAAACCACTTTTCGCACTTGTGTTAGTGATCAAAAACCACTTTTCGCACTTGTGTTGGTGCAGGAAACCACTTTTGCACTTGTATTCGTGTGGAAAAACCACTTTTCACACTTGTGTTAGTGTTGAAAAACCACTTTTCGCACTTGTGTTAGTGTTGAAAAACCACTTTTCGCACTTGTGTTGGTGCAGGAAACCACTTTTGCACTTGTGTTAGTGTGGAAAAACCAATTTTTGCACTTGTGTTAGTGTTGAAAAACCACTTTCCGCACTTGTGTTAGTGTTGAAAAACCACTTTTCGCACTTGTGTTGGTGCAAGAAACCACTTTTGCACTTGTATTAGTGTGGAAAAACCACTTTTCGCACTTGTGTTAGTGTTGAAAAACCGCTTTTCGCACTTGTGTTAGTGTTGAAAAACCACTTTTTGCACTTGTGTTAGTGTTGAAAAACCACTTTTCGCACTTGTGTTGGTGCAGGAAACCAGTTTTGCACTTGTATTAGTGTGGAAAAAACACTTTTCGCACTTGTGTTAGTGTTGAAAAACCACTTTTCGCACTTGTGTTAGTGTTGAAAAACCACTTTTCGCACATGTGTTGGTGCAGGAAACCACTTTTGCACTTGTATTAGTGTGGAAAAACCACTTTTCGCACTTCTGTTAGTGTTGAAAACCCACTTTTCGCACTTGTGTTGGCGCAGGAAACCACTTTTGCACTTGTATTAGTGTGGAAAAACCACTTTTTGCACTTGTGATAGTGTTGAAAAACCACTTTTCGCACTTGTGTTAGTGTTGAAAAACCACTGTTCGCACTTGTGTTGGTGCAGGAAACCACTTTTGCACTTGTATTAGTGTGGAAAAACCACTTTTCGCACTTGTGTTAGTGTTGAAAAACCACTTTTCGCACTTGTGTTGGTGCAGGAAACCACTTTTGCACTTGTATTAGTGTGGAAAAAACCACTTTTCGCACTTGTGTTAGTGTTGGAAAACCACTTTTCGCACTTGTGTTGTGCAGGAAACCACTTTTGCACTTGTATTAGTGTGGAAAAACCACTTTTCGCACTTGTGTTAGTGTTGAAAAACCACTTTTCGCACTTGTGTTAGTGTTAAACAACCACTTTTCGCACTTGTGTTGGTGCAGGAAACCACTTTTGCACTTGTATTAGTGTGGAAAAAACACTTTTTGCACTTGTGATAGTGTTGAAAAACCACTTTTCGCACTTGTGTTAGTGTTGAAAAACCACTTTTCGCACTTGTGTTGGTGCAGGAAACCACTTTTGTGCTTGTATTAGTGTGGAAAAACCACTTTTCGCACTTGTGTTAGTTTTGAAAAACCACTTTTCGCACTTGTGTTAGTGTTGAAAAACCACTTTTCGCACTTGTGTTGGTGCAGGAAACCACTTTTGCACTTGTATTAGTGTGGATAAAACACTTTTTGCACTTGTGATAGTGTTGAAAAACCACTTTTCGCACTTGTGTTAGTGATCAAAAACCACTTTTCGCACTTGTGTTGGTGCAGGAAACCACTTTTGCACTTGTATTAGTGTGGAAAAACCACTTTTCACACTTGTGTTAGTGTTGAAAAACCACTTTTCGCACTTGTGTTAGTGTTGAAAAACCACTTTTCGCACTTGTGTTGGTGCAGGAAACCACTTTTGCACTTGTGTTAGTGTGGAAAAACCAATTTTTGCACTTGTGTTAGTGTTGAAAAACCACTTTTCGCACTTGTGTTAGTGTTGAAAAACCACTTTTCGCACTTGTGTTGGTGCAAGAAAGCACTTTTGCACTTGTATTAGTGTGGAAAAACCACTTTTCGCACTTGTGTTAGTGTTGAAAAACCGCTTTTCGCACTTGTGTTAGTGTTGAAAAACCACTTTTTGCACTTGTGTTAGTGTTGAAAAACCACTTTTCGCACTTGTGTTGGTGCAGGAAACCAGTTTTGCACTTGTATTAGTGTGGAAAAAACAGTTTTCGCACTTGTGTTAGTGTTGAAAAACCACTTTTCGCACTTGTGTTAGTGTTGAAAAACCACTTTTCGCACTTGTGTTAGTGTTGAAAAACCACTTTTTGCACTTGTGTTAGTGCAGGAAACCACTTTTGCACTTGTATTAGTGTGGAAAAAACACTTTTTGCACTTGTGATAGTGTTGAAAAACCACTTTTCGCACTTGTGTTAGTGTTGAAAAACCACTTTTCGCACTTGTGTTAGTGTTGAAAAACCACTTTTCGCACTTGTGTTGGTGCAGGAAACCACTTTTGCTCTTGTATTAGTGTGGAAAAAACACTTTTTGCACTTGTGATAGTGTTGAAAAACCACTTTTCGCACTTGTGTTAGTGTTGAAAAACCACTTTTCGCACTTGTGTTGGTGCAGGAAACCACTTTTGCACTTGTATTAGTGTGGAAAACCACTTTTCGCACTTGTGTTAGTGTTGAAAAACCACTTTTCGCACTTGTGTTAGTGTTGAAAAACCACTTTTCGCACTTGTGTTGGTGCAGGAAACCACTTTTGCACTTGTATTAGTGTGGAAAAAACACTTTTTGCACTTGTGATAGTGTTGAAAAACCACTTTTCGCACTTGTGTTAGTGTTGGAAAACCACTTTTCGCACTTGTGTTAGTGTTGAAAAACCACTTTTCGCACTTGTGTTAGTGTTGGAAAACCACTTTTCGCACTTGTGTTGTGCAGGAAACCACTTTTGCACTTGTATTAGTGTGGAAAAACCACTTTTCGCACTTGTGTTGTGCAGGAAACCACTTTTGCACTTGTATTAGTGTGGAAAAACCACTTTTCGCACTTGTGTTAGTGTTGAAAACCACTTTTTGCACTTGTGTTAGTGTTAAAAAACCACTTTTCGCACTTGTGTTGGTGCAGGAAACCACTTTTGCACTTGTATTAGTGTGGAAAAAACACTTTTTGCACTTGTGATAGTGTTGAAAAACCACTTTTCGCACTTGTGTTAGTGTTGAAAAACCACTTTTCGCACTTGTGTTGGTGCAGGAAACCACTTTTGTACTTGTATTAGTGTGGAAAAACCACTTTTCGCACTTGTGTTAGTTTTGAAAAACCACTTTTCGCACTTGTGTTAGTGTTGAAAAACCACTTTTCGCACTTGTGTTGGTGCAGGAAACCACTTTTGCACTTGTATTAGTGTGGATAAAACACTTTTTGCACTTGTGATAGTGTTGAAAAACCACTTTTCGCACTTGTGTTAGTGATCATAAACCACTTTTCGCACTTGTGTTGGTGCAGGAAACCACTTTTGCACTTGTATTAGTGTGGAAAAACCACTTTTCACACTTGTGTTAGTGTTGAAAAACCACTTTTCGCACTTGTGTTGTTGCAGGAAACCACTTTTGCTCTTGTATTAGTGTGGAAAAAACACTTTTTGCACTTGTGATAGTGTTGTAAAACCACTTTTCGCACTTGTGTTAGTGTTGAAAAACCACTTTTCGCACTTGTGTTAGTGTTGAAAAACCACTTTTCGCACTTGTGTTGGTGCAGGAAACCACTTTTGCACTTGTGTTAGTGTTGAAAAACCACTTTTCGCACTTGTGTTAGTGTTGAAAAACCACTTTTTGCCCTTGTGTTGGTGCAGGAAACCACTTTTGCACTTGTATTAGTGTGGAAAAAACACTTTTCGCACTTGTGTTAGTGTTGAAAAACCACTTTTCGCACTTGTGTTAGTGTTGAAAAACCACTTTTCGCACATGTGTTGGTGCAGGAAACCACTTTTGCACTTGTATTAGTGTGGAAAAACCACTTTTCGCACTTCTGTTAGTGTTGAAAACCCACTTTTCGCACTTGTGTTGGCGCAGGAAACCACTTTTGCACTTGTATTAGTGTGGAAAAACCACTTTTTGCACTTGTGATAGTGTTGAAAAACCACTTTTCGCACTTGTGTTAGTGTTGAAAAACCACTGGTCGCACTTGTGTTGGTGCAGGAAACCACTTTTGCACTTGTATTAGTGTGGAAAAACCACTTTTCGCACTTGTGTTAGTGTTGAAAAACCACTTTTCGCACTTGTGTTGGTGCAGGAAACCACTTTTGCACTTGTATTAGTGTGGAAAAAACCACTTTTCGCACTTGTGTTAGTGTTGGAAAACCACTTTTCGCACTTGTGTTGTGCAGGAAACCACTTTTGCACTTGTATTAGTGTGGAAAAACCACTTTTCGCACTTGTGTTAGTGTTGAAAAACCACTTTTCGCACTTGTGTTAGTGTTAAACAACCACTTTTCGCACTTGTGTTGGTGCAGGAAACCACTTTTGCACTTGTATTAGTGTGGAAAAAACACTTTTTGCACTTGTGATAGTGTTGAAAAACCACTTTTCGCACTTGTGTTAGTGTTGAAAAACCACTTTTCGCACTTGTGTTGGTGCAGGAAACCACTTTTGTACTTGTATTAGTGTGGAAAAACCACTTTTCGCACTTGTGTTAGTTTTGAAAAACCACTTTTCGCACTTGTGTTAGTGTTGAAAAACCACTTTTCGCACTTGTGTTGGTGCAGGAAACCACTTTTGCACTTGTATTAGTGTGGATAAAACACTTTTTGCACTTGTGATAGTGTTGAAAAACCACTTTTCGCACTTGTGTTAGTGATCAAAAACCACTTTTCGCACTTGTGTTGGTGCAGGAAACCACTTTTGCACTTGTATTCGTGTGGAAAAACCACTTTTCACACTTGTGTTAGTGTTGAAAAACCACTTTTCGCACTTGTGTTAGTGTTGAAAAACCACTTTTCGCACTTGTGTTGGTGCAGGAAACCACTTTTGCACTTGTGTTAGTGTGGAAAAACCAATTTTTGCACTTGTGTTAGTGTTGAAAAACCACTTTCCGCACTTGTGTTAGTGTTGAAAAACCACTTTTCGCACTTGTGTTGGTGCAAGAAACCACTTTTGCACTTGTATTAGTGTGGAAAAACCACTTTTCGCACTTGTGTTAGTGTTGAAAAACCGCTTTTCGCACTTGTGTTAGTGTTGAAAAACCACTTTTTGCACTTGTGTTAGTGTTGAAAAACCACTTTTCGCACTTGTGTTGGTGCAGGAAACCAGTTTTGCACTTGTATTAGTGTGGAAAAAACAGTTTTCGCAATTGTGTTAGTGTTGAAAAACCACTTTTCGCACTTGTGTTAGTGTTGAAAAACCACTTTTCGCACTTGTGTTAGTGTTGAAAAACCACTTTTTGCACTTGTGTTAGTGCAGGAAACCACTTTTGCACTTGTATTAGTGTGGAAAAAACACTTTTTGCACTTGTGATAGTGTTGAAAAACCACTTTTCGCACTTGTGTTAGTGTTGAAAAACCACTTTTCGCACTTGTGTTAGTGTTGAAAAACCACTTTTCGCACTTGTGTTGGTGCAGGAAACCACTTTTGCACTTGTATTAGTGTGGAAAAAACACTTTTTGCACTTGTGATAGTGTTGAAAAACCACTTTTCGCACTTGTGTTAGTGTTGAAAAACCACTTTTCACACTTGTGTTGGTGCAGGAAACCACTTTTGTACTTGTATTAGTGTGGAAAAACCACTTTTCGCACTTGTGTTAGTTTTGAAAAACCACTTTTCGCACTTGTGTTAGTGTTGAAAAACCACTTTTCGCACTTGTGTTAGTGTTGAAAAACCACTTTTCGCACTTGTGTTGGTGCAGGAAACCACTTTTGCACTTGTATTAGTGTGGAAAAAACACTTTTTGCACTTGTGATAGTGTTGAAAAACCACTTTTCGCACTTGTGTTAGTGTTGGAAAACCACTTTTCGCACTTGTGTTAGTGTTGAAAAACCACTTTTCGCACTTGTGTTAGTGTTGGAAAACCACTTTTCGCACTTGTGTTGTGCAGGAAACCACTTTTGCACTTGTATTAGAGTGGAAAAACCACTTTTCGCACTTGTGTTGTGCAGGAAACCACTTTTGCACTTGTATTAGTGTGGAAAAAACACTTTTTGCACTTGTGATAGTGTTGAAAAACCACTTTTCGCACTTGTGTTAGTGTTGAAAAACCACTTTTCACACTTGTGTTGGTGCAGGAAACCACTTTTGTACTTGTATTAGTGTGGAAAAACCACTTTTCGCACTTGTGTTAGTGTGGAAAAACCACTTTTCGCACTTGTGTTAGTTTTGAAAAACCACTTTTCGCACTTGTGTTAGTGTTGAAAAACCACTTTTCGCACTTGTGTTGGTGCAGGAAACCACTTTTGCACTTGTATTAGTGTGGATAAAACACTTTTTGCACTTGTGATAGTGTTGAAAAACCACTTTTCGCACTTGTGTTAGTGATCATAAACCACTTTTCGCACTTGTGTTGGTGCAGGAAACCACTTTTGCACTTGTATTAGTGTGGAAAAACCACTTTTCACACTTGTGTTAGTGTTGAAAAACCACTTTTCGCACTTGTGTTAGTGTTGAAAAACCACTTTTCGCACTTGTGTTGTTGCGGGAAACCACTTTTGCACTTGTATTAGTGTGGAAAAAACACTTTTCGCACTTGTGTTAGTGTTGAAAAAGCACTTTTCGCACTTGTGTTAGTGTGGAAAAACCACTTTTCGCACTTGTGTTAGTTTTGAAAAACCACTTTTCGCACTTGTGTTAGTGTTGAAAAACCACTTTTCGCACTTGTGTTGGTGCAGGAAACCACTTTTGCACTTGTATTAGTGTGGAAAAAACACTTTTTGCACTTGTGATAGTGTTGAAAAACCACTTTTCGCACTTGTGTTAGTGTTGAAAAACCACTTTTCGCACTTGTGTTAGTGTTGAAAAACCACTTTTCGCACTTGTGTTGGTGCAGGAAACCACTTTTGCACTTGTATTAGTGTGGAAAAAACACTTTTTGCACTTGTGATAGTGTTGAAAAACCACTTTTCGCACTTGTGTTAGTGTTGAAAAACCACTTTTCGCACTTGTGTTGGTGCAGGAAACCACTTTTGTACTTGTATTAGTGTGGAAAAACCACTTTTCGCACTTGTGTTAGTTTTGAAAAACCACTTTTCGCACTTGTGTTAGTGTTGAAAAACCACTTTTCGCACTTGTGTTAGTGTTGAAAAACCACTTTTCGCACTTGTGTTGGTGCAGGAAACCACTTTTGCACTTGTATTAGTGTGGAAAAAACACTTTTTGCACTTGTGATAGTGTTGAAAAACCACTTTTCGCACTTGTGTTAGTGTTGGAAAACCACTTTTCGCACTTGTGTTAGTGTTGAAAAACCACTTTTCGCACTTGTGTTAGTGTTGGAAAACCACTTTTCGCACTTGTGTTGTGCAGGAAACCACTTTTGCACTTGTATTAGTGTGGAAAAACCACTTTTCGCACTTGTGTTGTGCAGGAAACCACTTTTGCACTTGTATTAGTGTGGAAAAAACACTTTTTGGACTTGTGATAGTGTTGAAAAACCACTTTTCGCACTTGTGTTAGTGTTGAAAAACCAGTTTTCACACTTGTGTTGGTGCAGGAAACCACTTTTGTACTTGTATTAGTGTGGAAAAACCACTTTTCGCACTTGTGTTAGTGTGGAAAAACCACTTTTCGCACTTGTGTTAGTTTTGAAAAACCACTTTTCGCACTTGTGTTAGTGTTGAAAAACCACTTTTCGCACTTGTGTTGGTGCAGGAAACCACTTTTGCACTTGTATTAGTGTGGATAAAACACTTTTTGCACTTGTGATAGTGTTGAAAAACCACTTTTCGCACTTGTGTTAGTGATCATAAACCACTTTTCGCACTTGTGTTGGTGCAGGAAACCACTTTTGCACTTGTATTAGTGTGGAAAAACCACTTTTCACACTTGTGTTAGTGTTGAAAAACCACTTTTCGCACTTGTGTTAGTGTTGAAAAAACACTTTTCGCACTTGTGTTGGTGCGGGAAACCACTTTTGCACTTGTATTAGTGTGGAAAAAACACTTTTCGCACTTGTGTTAGTGTTGAAAAAGCACTTTTCGCACTTGTGTTAGTGTTGAAAAACCACATTTCGCACTTGTGTTAGTGTTGAAAAACCACTTTTCGCACTTGTGTTCGTGTTGAAAAACCACTTTTCGCACTTGTGTTGGTGCACGAAACCACTTTTGCACTTGCATTAGTGTGGAAAAACCACTTTTTGCACTTGTGTTAGTGTTGAAAAACCACTTTTTGCACTTGTGTTAGTGTTGAAAAAACACTTTTCGCACTTGTGTTAGTGTTGAAAAACCACTTTTCGCACTTGTGTTGGCGCAGGAAACCACTTTTGCACTTGTATTAGTGTGGAAAAACCACTTTTTGCACTTGTGATAGTGTTGAAAAACCACTTTTCGCACTTGTGTTAGTGTTGAAAAACCACTTTTCGCACTTGTGTTGGTGCAGGAAACCACTTTTGCACTTGTATTAGTGTGGAAAAACCACTTTTCGCACTTGTGTTAGTGTTGAAAAACCACTTTTTGCACTTGTGTTAGTGTTGAAAAACCACTTTTTGCACTTGTGTTAGTGTTGAAAAACCACTTTTCGCACTTGTGTTGGTGCAGGAAACCACTTTTCGCACTTGTGTTGGTGCAGGAAACCACTTTTGCACTTGTATTAGTGTTGAAAAACCACTTTTCGCACTTGTGTTAGTGTGGAAAAAACACTTTTCGCACTTGTGTTAGTGTTGAAAAACCACTTTTTGCACTTGTGTTAGTGCAGGAAACCACTTTTGCACTTGTATTAGTGTGGAAAAAACACTTTTTGCACTTCTGATAGTGTTGAAAAACCACTTTTCGCACTTGTGTTAGTGTTGGAAAACCACTTTTCGCACTTGTGGTAGTGTTGAAAAACCACTTTTCGCACTTGTGTTAGTGTTGAAAAACCACTTTTCGCACTTGTGTTGGTGCAGGAAACCACTTTTGCACTTGTATTAGTGTGGAAAAACCACTTTTCGCACTTCTGTTAGTGTTGAAAACCCACTTTTCGCACTTGTGTTAGTGTTGAAAAACCACTTTTCGCACTTGTGTTAGTGTTGAAAAACCACTTTTCGCACTTGTGTTGGTGCGGGAAACCACTTTTGCACTTGTATTAGTGTGGAAAAAACACTTTTCGCACTTGTGTTAGTGTTGAAAAACCACTTTTCGCACTTGTGTTAGTGTTGAAAAACCACTTTTCGCACTTGTGTTAGTGTTGAAAAACCACTTTTCGCACTTGTGTTAGTGTTGAAAAACCACTTTTCGCACTTGTGTTGGTGCACGAAACCACTTTTGCACTTGCATTAGTGTGGAAAAACCACTTTTTGCACTTGTGTTAGTGTTGAAAAACCACTTTTCGCACTTGTGTTGGCGCAGGAAACCACTTTTGCACTTGTATTAGTGTGGAAAAACCACTTTTTGCACTTGTGATAGTGTTGAAAAACCACTTTTCGCACTTGTGTTAGTGTGGAAAAACCACTTTTCGCACTTGTGTTAGTGTTGAAAAACCACTTTTCGCACTTGTGTTGGTGCAGGAAACCACTTTTGCACTTGTATTAGTGTGGAAAAAACCACTTTTCGCACTTGTGTTAGTGTTGGAAAACCACTTTTCGCACTTGTGTTGTGCAGGAAACCACTTTTGCACTTGTATTAGTGTGGAAAAACCACTTTTCGCACTTGTTGTGTGCAGGAAACCACTTTTGCACTTGTATTAGTGTGGAAAAACCACTTTTCGCACTTGTGTTAGTGTTGAAAAACCACTTTTCGCACTTGTGTTAGTGTTAAAAAACCACTTTTCGCACTTGTGTTGGTGCAGGAAACCACTTTTGCACTTGTATTAGTGTGGGAAAAACACTTTTTGCACTTGTGATAGTGTTGAAAAACCACTTTTCGCACTTGTGTTAGTGTTGAAAAACCACTTTTCGCACTTGTGTTGGTGCAGGAAACCACTTTTGTACTTGTATTAGTGTGGAAAAACCACTTTTCGCACTTGTGTTAGTTTTGAAAAACCACTTTTCGCACTTGTGTTAGTGTTGAAAAACCACTTTTCGCACTTGTGTTGGTGCAGGAAACCACTTTTGCACTTGTATTAGTATGGATAAAACACTTTTTGCACTTGTGATAGTGTTGAAAAACCACTTTTCGCACTTGTGTTAGTGATCAAAAACCACTTTTCGCACTTGTGTTGGTGCAGGAAACCACTTTTGCACTTGTATTAGTGTGGAAAAACCACTTTTCACACTTGTGTTAGTGTTGAAAAACCACTTTTCGCACTTGTGTTAGTGTTGAAAAACCACTTTTCGCACTTGTGTTGGTGCGGGAAACCACTTTTGCACTTGTATTAGTGTGGAAAAAACACTTTTCGCACTTGTGTTAGTGTTGAAAAACCACTTTTCGCACTTGTGTTAGTGTTGAAAAACCACTTTTCGCACTTGTGTTAGTGTTGAAAAACCACTTTTCGCACTTGTGTTGGTGCACGAAACCACTTTTGCACTTGCATTAGTGTGGAAAAACCACTTTTTGCACTTGTGTTAGTGTTGATAAACCACTTTTTGCACTTGTGTTAGTGTTGAAAAACCACTTTTCGCACTTGTGTTAGTGTTGAAAAACCACTTTTCGCACTTGTGTTAGTGTTGAAAAACCACTTTTCGCACTTGTGTTGGTGCACGAAACCACTTTTGCACTTGCATTAGTGTGGAAAAACCACTTTTTGCACTTGTGTTAGTGTTGAAAAACCACTTTTTGCACTTGTGTTAGTGTTGAAAAAACACTTTTCGCACTTGTGTTAGTGTTGAAAAACCACTTTTCGCACTTGTGTTGGCACAGGAAACCACTTTTGCACTTGTATTAGTGTGGAAAAACCACTTTTTGCACTTGTGATAGTGTTGAAAAACCACTTTTCGCACTTGTGTTAGTGTTGAAAAACCACTTTTCGCACTTGTGTTGGTGCAGGAAACCACTTTTGCACTTGTATTAGTGTGGAAAAACCACTTTTCGCACTTGTGTTAGTGTTGAATAACCACTTTTCGCACTTCTGTTGGTGCAGGAAACCACTTTTGCACTTGTATTAGTGTGGAAAAAACCACTTTTCGCACTTGTATTAGTGTTGAAAAACCATTTTTCGCACTTGTGTTAGTGTTGAAAAACCACTTTTCGCACTTGTGTTAGTGTTGAAAAACCACTTTTCGCACTTGTGTTAGTGTTGAAAAACCACTTTTCGCACTTGTGTTGGTGCAGTAAACCACTTTTGCACTTGTATTAGTGTGGAAAAAACCACTTTTCACACTTGTGTTAGTGTTGAAAAACCACTTTTCGCACTTGTGTTAGTGTTGAAAAACCACTTTTCGCACTTGTGTTAGTGTTGAAAAACCACTTTTCGCACTTGTGTTGGTGCAGGAAACCACTTTTGCGCTTGTAATAGTGTGGAAAAAACACTTTTCGCACTTGTGTTAGTGTTGAAAAACCACTTTTCGCACTTGTGTTAGTGTTGAATAAACCACTTTTCGCACTTGTGTTAGTGTTGAAAAACCACTTTTTGCACTTGTGTTAGTGCAGGAAACCACTTTTGCACTTGTATTAGTGTGGAAAAACCACTTTTCGCACTTGTGTTAGTGTTGAAAACCACTTTTCGCACTTGTGTTGGTGCAGGAAACCACTTTTGCACTTGTATTAGTGTGGAAAAAACACTTTTTGCACTTGTGATAGTGTTGAAAAACCACTTTTCGCACTTGTGTTAGTGTTGAAAAAACCACTTTTCGCACTTGTGTTAGTGTTGAAAAACCACTTTTCGCACTTGTAATGGTGCAGGAAACCACTTTTGCACTTGTATTCGTGTGGAAAAACCACTTTTCGCACTTGTTTTAGTGTTGAAAAACCACTTTTCGCACTTGTGTTGGTGCAGGAAACCACTTTTGTACTTGTATTAGTGTGGGAAAAACACTTTTTGCACTTGTGATAGTGTTGAAAAACCACTTTTCGCACTTGTGTTAGTGATCAAAAACCACTTTTCGCACTTGTGTTGGTGCAGGAAACCACTTTTGCACTTGTATTAGTGTGGAAAAACCACTTTTCACACTTGTGTTAGTGTTGAAAAACCACTTTTCGCACTTGTGTTGGTGCAGGAAACCACTTTTGTACTTGTATTAGTGTGGGAAAAACACTTTTTGCACTTGTGATAGTGTTGAAAAACCACTTTTCGCACTTGTGTTAGTGATCAAAAACCACTTTTCGCACTTGTGTTGGTGCAGGAAACCACTTTTGCACTTGTATTAGTGTGGAAAAACCACTTTTCACACTTGTGTTAGTGTTGAAAAACCACTTTTCGCACTTGTGTTAGTGTTGAAAAACCACTTTTCGCACTTGTGTTGGTGCGGGAAACCACTTTTGCACTTGTATTAGTGTGGAAAAAACACTTTTCGCACTTGTGTTAGTGTTGAAAAACCACTTTTCGCACTTGTGTTAGTGTTGAAAAACCACTTTTCGCACTTGTGTTAGTGTTGAAAAACCACTTTTCGCACTTGTGTTGGTGCACGAAACCACTTTTGCACTTGCATTAGTGTGGAAAAACCACTTTTTGCACTTGTGTTAGTGTTGAAAAACCACTTTTTGCACTTGTGTTAGTGTTGAAAAACCACTTTTCGCACTTGTGTTAGTGTTGAAAAACCACTTTTCGCACTTGTGTTAGTGTTGAAAACCACTTTTCGCACTTGTGTTGGTGCACGAAACCACTTTTGCACTTGCATTAGTGTGGAAAAACCACTTTTTGCACTTGTGTTAGTGTTGAAAAACCACTTTTTGCACTTGTGTTAGTGTTGAAAAAACACTTTTCGCACTTGTGTTAGTGTTGAAAAACCACTTTTCGCACTTGTGTTGGCGCAGGAAACCACTTTTGCACTTGTATTAGTGTGGAAAAACCACTTTTTGCACTTGTGATAGTGTTGAAAAACCACTTTTCGCACTTGTGTTAGTGTTGAAAAACCACTTTTCGCACTTGTGTTGGTGCAGGAAACCACTTTTGCACTTGTATTAGTGTGGAAAAACCACTTTTCGCACTTGTGTTAGTGTTGAAAAACCACTTTTCGCACTTCTGTTGGTGCAGGAAACCACTTTTGCACTTGTATTAGTGTGGAAAAAACCACTTTTCGCACTTGTGTTAGTGTTGAAAAACCATTTTTCGCACTTGTGTTAGTGTTGAAAAACCACTTTTCGCACTTGTGTTAGTGTTGAAAAACCACTTTTCGCACTTGTGTTGGTGCAGTAAACCACTTTTGCACTTGTATTAGTGTGGAAAAAACCACTTTTCACACTTGTGTTAGTGTTGAAAAACCTCTTTTCGCACTTGTGTTAGTGTTGAAAAACCACTTTTCGCACTTGTGTTAGTGTTGAAAAACCACTTTTCGCACTTGTGTTGGTGCAGGAAACCACTTTTGCGCTTGTAATAGTGTGGAAAAAACACTTTTCGCACTTGTGTTAGTGTTGAAAAACCACTTTTCGCACTTGTGTTAGTGTTGAATAAACCACTTTTCGCACTTGTGTTAGTGTTGAAAAACCACTTTTTGCACTTGTGTTAGTGCAGGAAACCACTTTTGCACTTGTATTAGTGTGGAAAAACCACTTTTCGCACTTGTGTTAGTGTTGAAAACCACTTTTCGCACTTGTGTTGGTGCAGGAAACCACTTTTGCACTTGTATTAGTGTGGAAAAAACACTTTTTGCACTTGTGATAGTGTTGAAAAACCACTTTTCGCACTTGTGTTAGTGTTGAAAAAACCACTTTTCGCACTTGTGTTAGTGTTGAAAAACCACTTTTCGCACTTGTAATGGTGCAGGAAACCACTTTTGCACTTGTATTCGTGTGGAAAAACCACTTTTCGCACTTGTGTTAGTGTTGAAAAACCACTTTTCGCACTTGTGTTGGTGCAGGAAACCACTTTTGCACTTGTATTAGTGTGGAAAAAACACTTTTTGCACTTGTGATAGTGTTGAAAAACCACTTTTCGCACTTGTGTTAGTGTTGAAAAAACAATTTTCGCACTTGTATTGGTGCAGGAAAGCACTTTTGCACTTGTATTCGTGTGGAAAAACCACTTTTCGCACTTGTGTTAGTGTTGAAAAACCACTTTTCGCACTTGTGTTAGTGTTGAAAAACCACTTTTCGCACTTGTGTTAGTGTTGAAAAACCACTTTTCGCACTTGTGTTGGTGCAGGAAACCACTTTTGCACTTGTATTAGTGTGGAAAAACCACTTTTTGCACTTATGATAGTGTTGAAAAACCACTTTTCGCACTTGTGTTCGTGTGGAAAAACCACTTTTCGCACTTGTGTTAGTGTTGAAAAACCACTTTTCGCACTTGTGTTAGTATTGAAAAACCACTTTTCGCACTTGTGTTAGTGTTGAAAAACCACTTTTCGCACTTGTGTTGGTGCGGGAAACCACTTTTGCACTTGTATTAGTGTGGAAAAAACACTTTTCGCACTTGTGTTAGTGTTGAAAAAGCACTTTTCGCACTTGTGTTAGTGTTGAAAAGCCACTTTTCGCACTTGTGTTAGTGTTGAAAAACCACTTTTCGCACTTGTGTTAGTGTTGAAAAACCACTTTTCGCACTTGTGTTGGTGCACGAAACCACTTTTGCACTTGCATTAGTGTGGAAAAACCACTTTTTGCACTTGTGTTAGTGTTGAAAAACCACTTTTTGCACTTGTGTTAGTGTTGAAAAAACACTTTTCGCACTTGTGTTAGTGTTGAAAAACCACTTTTCGCACTTGTGTTGGCGCAGGAAACCACTTTTGCACTTGTATTAGTGTGGAAAAACCACTTTTTGCACTTGTGATAGTGTTGAAAAACCACTTTTCGCACTTGTGTTAGTGTTGAAAAACCACTTTTCGCACTTGTGTTGGTGCAGGAAACCACTTTTGCACTTGTATTAGTGTGGAAAACCACTTTTCGCACTTGTGTTAGTGTTGAAAAACCACTTTTTGCACTTGTGTTAGTTTTGAAAAACCACTTTTTGCACTTGTGTTAGTGTTGAAAAACCACTTTTCGCACTTGTGTTGGTGCAGGAAACCACTTTTGCACTTGTATTAGTGTGGAAAAAACACTTTTTGCACTTGTGATAGTGTGGAAAAAACACTTTTCGCACTTGTGTTAGTGTTGAAAAACCACTTTTTGCACTTGTGTTAGTGCAGGAAACCACTTTTGCACTTGTATTAGTGTGGAAAAAACACTTTTTGCACTTGTGATAGTGTTGAAAAACCACTTTTCGCACTTGTGTTAGTGTTGGAAAACCACTTTTCGCACTTGTGGTAGTGTTGAAAAACCACTTTTCCCACTTGTGTTAGTGTTGAAAAACCACTTTTCGCACTTGTGTTGGTGCAGGAAACCACTTTTGCACTTGTATTAGTGTGGAAAAAACACTTTTCGCACTTGTGTTAGTGTTGAAAAACCACTTTTCGCACTTGTGTTAGTGTTGAAAAACCACTTTTCGCACATGTGTTGGTGCAGGAAACCACTTTTGCACTTGTATTAGTGTGGAAAAACCACTTTTCGCACTTCTGTTAGTGTTGAAAACCCACTTTTCGCACTTGTGTTAGTGTTGAAAAACCACTTTTCGCACTTGTGTTAGTGTTGAAAAACCACTTTTCGCACTTGTGTTGGTGCGGGAAACCACTTTTGCACTTGTATTAGTGTGGAAAAAACACTTTTCGCACTTGTGTTAGTGTTGAAAAAGCACTTTTCGCACTTGTGTTAGTGTTGAAAAACCACTTTTCGCACTTGTGTTAGTGTTGAAAAACCACTTTTCGCACTTGTGTTAGTGTTGAAAAACCACTTTTCGCACTTGTGTTATTGTTGAAAAACCACTTTTCGCACTTGTGTTAGTGTTGAAAAACCACTTTTCGCACTTGTGTTGGTGCAGGAAACCACTTTTGCACTTGTATTAGTGTGGAAAAACCACTTTTTGCACTTGTGATAGTGTTGAAAAACCACTTTTCGCACTTGTGTTAGTGTGGAAAAACCACTTTTCGCACTTGTGTTAGTGTTGAAAAACCACTTTTCGCACTTGTGTTGGTGCAGGAAACCACTTTTGCACTTGTATTAGTGTGGAAAAAACCACTTTTCGCACTTGTGTTAGTGTTGGAAAACCACTTTTCGCACTTGTGTTGTGCAGGAAACCACTTTTGCACTTGTATTAGTGTGGAAAAACCACTTTTCGCACTTGTGTTGTGCAGGAAACCACTTTTGCACTTGTATTAGTGTGGAAAAACCACTTTTCGCACTTGTGTTAGTGTTGAAAAACCACTTTTCGCACTTGTGTTAGTGTTAAAAAACCACTTTTCGCACTTGTGTTGGTGCAGGAAACCACTTTTGCACTTGTATTAGTGTGGGAAAAACACTTTTTGCACTTGTGATAGTGTTGAAAAACCACTTTTCGCACTTGTGTTAGTGTTGAAAAACCACTTTTCGCACTTGTGTTGGTGCAGGAAACCACTTTTGTACTTGTATTAGTGTGGAAAAACCACTTTTCGCACTTGTGTTAGTTTTGAAAAACCACTTTTCGCACTAGTGTTAGTGTTGAAAAACCACTTTTTGCACTTGTGTTGGTGCGGGAAACCACTTTTGCACTTGTATTAGTGTGGAAAAAACACTTTTCGCACTTGTGTTAGTATTGAAAAAGCACTTTTCGCACTTGTGTTAGTGTTGAAAAAGCACTTTTCGCACTTGTGTTAGTGTTGAAAAACCACTTTTCGCACTTGTGTTAGTGTTGAAAAACCACTTTTCGCACTTGTGTTGGTGCACGAAACCACTTTTGCACTTGCATTAGTGTGGAAAAACCACTTTTTGCACTTGTGTTAGTGTTGAAAAACCACTTTTTGCACTTGTGTTAGTGTTGAAAAAACACTTTTCGCACTTGTGTTAGTGTTGAAAAACCACTTTTCGCACTTGTGTTGGCGCAGGAAACCACTTTTGCACTTGTATTAGTGTGGAAAAACCACTTTTTGCACTTGTGATAGTGTTGAAAAACCACTTTTCGCACTTGTGTTAGTGTGGAAAAACCACTTTTCGCACTTGTGTTAGTGTTGAAAAACCACTTTTCGCACTTGTGTTGGTGCAGGAAACCACTTTTGCACTTGTATTAGTGTGGAAAAAACCACTTTTCGCACTTGTGTTAGTGTTGGAAAACCACTTTTCGCACTTGTGTTGTGCAGGAAACCACTTTTGCACTTGTATTAGTGTGGAAAAACCACTTTTCGCACTTGTGTTGTGCAGGAAACCACTTTTGCACTTGTATTAGTGTGGAAAAACCACTTTTCGCACTTGTGTTAGTGTTGAAAAACCACTTTTCGCACTTGTGTTAGTGTTAAAAAACCACTTTTCGCACTTGTGTTGGTGCAGGAAACCACTTTTGCACTTGTATTAGTGTGGGAAAAACACTTTTTGCACTTGTGATAGTGTTGAAAAACCACTTTTCGCACTTGTGTTAGTGTTGAAAAACCACTTTTCGCACTTGTGTTGGTGCAGGAAACCACTTTTGTACTTGTATTAGTGTGGAAAAACCACTTTTCGCACTTGTGTTAGTTTTGTAAAACCACTTTTCGCACTTGTGTTAGTGTTGAAAAACCACTTTTCGCACTTGTGTTAGTTTTGTAAAACCACTTTTCGCACTTGTGTTAGTGTTGAAAAACCACTTTTGCACTTGTATTAGTGTGGAAAAACCACTTTTCACACTTGTGTTAGTGTTGAAAAACCACTTTTCGCACTTGTGTTAGTGTTGAAAAACCACTTTTCGCACTTGTGTTGGTGCGGGAAACCACTTTTGCACTTGTATTAGTGTGGAAAAAACACTTTTCGCACTTGTGTTAGTGTTGAAAAACCACTTTTCGCACTTGTGTTAGTGTTGAAAAACCACTTTTCGCACTTGTGTTAGTGTTGAAAAACCACTTTTCGCACTTGTGTTGGTGCACGAAACCACTTTTGCACTTGCATTAGTGTGGAAAAACCACTTTTTGCACTTGTGTTAGTGTTGAAAAACCACTTTTTGCACTTGTGTTAGTGTTGAAAAACCACTTTTCGCACTTGTGTTAGTGTTGAAAAACCACTTTTCGCACTTGTGTTAGTGTTGAAAAACCACTTTTCGCACTTGTGTTGGTGCACGAAACCACTTTTGCACTTGCATTAGTGTGGAAAAACCACTTTTTGCACTTGTGTTAGTGTTGAAAAACCACTTTTTGCACTTGTGTTAGTGTTGAAAAAACACTTTTCGCACTTGTGTTAGTGTTGAAAAACCACTTTTCGCACTTGTGTTAGTGTTGAAAAACCACTTTTCGCACTTGTGTTAGTGTTGAAAAACCACTTTTCGCACTTGTGTTGGTGCACGAAACCACTTTTGCACTTGCATTAGTGTGGAAAAACCACTTTTTGCACTTGTGTTAGTGTTGAAAAACCACTTTTTGCACTTGTGTTAGTGTTGAAAAAACACTTTTCGCACTTGTGTTAGTGTTGAAAAACCACTTTTCGCACTTGTGTTGGCGCAGGAAACCACTTTTGCACTTGTATTAGTGTGGAAAAACCACTTTTTGCACTTGTGATAGTGTTGAAAAACCACTTTTCGCACTTGTGTTAGTGTGGAAAAACCACTTTTCGCACTTGTGTTAGTGTTGAAAAACCACTTTTCGCACTTGTGTTGGTGCAGGAAACCACTTTTGCACTTGTATTAGTGTGGAAAAAACCACTTTTCGCACTTGTGTTAGTGTTGGAAAACCACTTTTCGCACTTGTGTTGTGCAGGAAACCACTTTTGCACTTGTATTAGTGTGGAAAAACCACTTTTCGCACTTGTGTTGTGCAGGAAACCACTTTTGCACTTGTATTAGTGTGGAAAAACCACTTTTCGCACTTGTGTTAGTGTTGAAAAACCACTTTTCGCACTTGTGTTAGTGTTAAAAAACCACTTTTCGCACTTGTGTTGGTGCAGGAAACCACTTTTGCACTTGTATTAGTGTGGGAAAAACACTTTTTGCACTTGTGATAGTGTTGAAAAACCACTTTTCGCACTTGTGTTAGTGTTGAAAAACCACTTTTCGCACTTGTGTTGGTGCAGGAAACCACTTTTGTACTTGTATTAGTGTGGAAAAACCACTTTTCGCACTTGTGTTAGTTTTGTAAAACCACTTTTCGCACTTGTGTTAGTGTTGAAAAACCACCTTTTGCACTTGTGTTGGTGCAGGAAACCACTTTTGCACTTGTATTAGTGTGGATAAAACACTTTTTGCACTTGTGATAGTGTTGAAAAACCACTTTTCGCACTTGTGTTAGTGATCAAAAACCACTTTTCGCACTTGTGTTGGTGCAGGAAACCACTTTTGCACTTGTATTAGTGTGGAAAAACCACTTTTCACACTTGTGTTAGTGTTGAAAAACCACTTTTCGCACTTGTGTTAGTGTTGAAAAACCACTTTTCGCACTTGTGTTGGTGCACGAAACCACTTTTGCACTTGTATTAGTGTGGAAAAACCACTTTTCGCACTTTTGTTAGTGTTGAAAAACCACTTTTCGCACTTGTGTTAGTGTTGAAAAACCACTTTTCGCACTTGTGTTGGTGCACGAAACCACTTTTGCACTTGCATTAGTGTGGAAAAACCACTTTTTGCACTTGTGTTAGTGTTGAAAAACCACTTTTTGCACTTGTGTTAGTGTTGAAAAAACACTTTTCGCACTTGTGTTAGTGTTGAAAAACCACTTTTCACACTTGTGTTGGCGCAGGAAACCACTTTTGCACTTGTATTAGTGTGGAAAAACCACTTTTTGCACTTGTGATAGTGTTGAAAAACCACTTTTCGCACTTGTGTTAGTGTTGAAAAACCACTTTTCGCACTTGTGTTGGTGCACGAAACCACTTTTGCACTTGCATTAGTGTGGAAAAACCACTTTTTGCACTTGTGTTAGTGTTGAAAAACCACTTTTTGCACTTGTGTTAGTGTTGAAAAAACACTTTTCGCACTTGTGTTAGTGTTGAAAAACCACTTTTCGCACTTGTGTTGGCACAGGAAACCACTTTTGCACTTGTATTAGTGTGGAAAAACCACTTTTCGCACTTGTGTTAGTGTTGAAAAACCACTTTTCGCACTTGTGTTGGTGCAGGAAACCACTTTTGCACTTGTATTAGTGTGGAAAAAACCACTTTTCGCACTTGTGTTAGTGTTGGAAAACCACTTTTCGCACTTGTGTTGTGCAGGAAACCACTTTTGCACTTGTATTAGTGTGGAAAAACCACTTTTCGCACTTGTGTTGTGCAGGAAACCACTTTTGCACTTGTATTAGTGTGGAAAAACCACTTTTCGCACTTGTGTTAGTGTTGAAAAACCACTTTTCGCACTTGTGTTAGTGTTAAAAAACCACTTTTCGCACTTGTGTTGGTGCAGGAAACCACTTTTGCACTTGTATTAGTGTGGGAAAAACACTTTTTGCACTTGTGATAGTGTTGAAAAACCACTTTTCGCACTTGTGTTAGTGTTGAAAAACCACTTTTCGCACTTGTGTTGGTGCAGGAAACCACTTTTGTACTTGTATTAGTGTGGAAAAACCACTTTTCGCACTTGTGTTAGTTTTGTAAAACCACTTTTCGCACTTGTGTTAGTGTTGAAAAACCACTTTTTGCACTTGTGTTGGTGCAGGAAACCACTTTTGCACTTGTATTAGTGTGGATAAAACACTTTTTGCACTTGTGATAGTGTTGAAAAACCACTTTTCGCACTTGTGTTAGTGATCAAAAACCACTTTTCGCACTTGTGTTGGTGCAGGAAACCACTTTTGCACTTGTATTAGTGTGGAAAAACCACTTTTCACACTTGTGTTAGTGTTGAAAAACCACTTTTCGCACTTGTGTTAGTGTTGAAAAACCACTTTTCGCACTTGTGTTGGTGCACGAAACCACTTTTGCACTTGTATTAGTGTGGAAAAACCACTTTTCGCACTTTTGTTAGTGTTGAAAAACCACTTTTCGCACTTGTGTTAGTGTTGAAAAACCACTTTTCGCACTTGTGTTGGTGCACGAAACCACTTTTGCACTTGCATTAGTGTGGAAAAACCACTTTTTGCACTTGTGTTAGTGTTGAAAAACCACTTTTTGCACTTGTGTTAGTGTTGAAAAAACACTTTTCGCACTTGTGTTAGTGTTGAAAAACCACTTTTCACACTTGTGTTGGCGCAGGAAACCACTTTTGCACTTGTATTAGTGTGGAAAAACCACTTTTTGCACTTGTGATAGTGTTGAAAAACCACTTTTCGCACTTGTGTTAGTGTTGAAAAACCACTTTTCGCACTTGTGTTGGTGCACGAAACCACTTTTGCACTTGCATTAGTGTGGAAAAACCACTTTTTGCACTTGTGTTAGTGTTGAAAAACCACTTTTTGCACTTGTGTTAGTGTTGAAAAAACACTTTTCGCACTTGTGTTAGTGTTGAAAAACCACTTTTCGCACTTGTGTTGGCACAGGAAACCACTTTTGCACTTGTATTAGTGTGGAAAAACCACTTTTTGCACTTGTGATAGTGTTGAAAAACCACTTTTCGCACTTGTGTTAGTGTTGAAAAACCACTTTTCGCACTTGTGTTGGTGCAGGAAACCACTTTTGCACTTGTATTAGTGTGGAAAAACCACTTTTCGCACTTGTGTTAGTGTTGAATAACCACTTTTCGCACTTCTGTTGGTGCAGGAAACCACTTTTGCACTTGTATTAGTGTGGAAAAACCATTTTTCGCACTTGTGTTAGTGTTGAAAAACCACTTTTCGCACTTGTGTTAGTGTTGAAAAACCACTTTTCGCACTTGTGTTAGTGTTGAAAAACCACTTTTCGCACTTGTGTTGGTGCAGTAAACCACTTTTGCACTTGTATTAGTGTGGAAAAAACCACTTTTCACACTTGTGTTAGTGTTGAAAAACCACTTTTCGCACTTGTGTTAGTGTTGAAAAACCACTTTTCGCACTTGTGTTAGTGTTGAAAAACCACTTTTCGCACTTGTGTTGGTGCAGGAAACCACTTTTGCGCTTGTAATAGTGTGGAAAAAACACTTTTCGCACTTGTGTTAGTGTTGAAAAACCACTTTTCGCACTTGTGTTAGTGTTGAATAAACCACTTTTCGCACTTGTGTTAGTGTTGAAAAACCACTTTTTGCACTTGTGTTAGTGCAGGAAACCACTTTTGCACTTGTATTAGTGTGGAAAAACCACTTTTCGCACTTGTGTTAGTGTTGAAAACCACTTTTCGCACTTGTGTTGGTGCAGGAAACCACTTTTGCACTTGTATTAGTGTGGAAAAAACACTTTTTGCACTTGTGATAGTGTTGAAAAACCACTTTTCGCACTTGTGTTAGTGTTGAAAAAACCACTTTTCGCACTTGTGTTAGTGTTGAAAAACCACTTTTCGCACTTGTAATGGTGCAGGAAACCACTTTTGCACTTGTATTCGTGTGGAAAAACCACTTTTCGCACTTGTGTTAGTGTTGAAAAACCACTTTTCGCACTTGTGTTGGTGCAGGAAACCACTTTTGCACTTGTATTAGTGTGGAAAAACCACTTTTCGCACTTGTATTAGTGTGGAAAAAACACTTTTCGCACTTGTGTTAGTGTTGAAAAACCACTTTTCGCACTTGTGTTGGTGCAGGAAACCACTTTTGCACTTGTATTAGTGTGAAAAAAATACTTTTTGCACTTGTGATAATGTTGAAAAACCACTTTTCGCACTTGTGTTAGTGTTGATAAACCACTTTTCGCACTTGTGTTGGTGCAGGAAACGACTTTTGCACTTGTATTAGTGTGGAAAAACCACTTTTCGCACTTGTGTTAGTGCTGAAAAACCACTTTTCGCACTTGTGTTAGTGTTGAAAAACCACTTTTCGCACTTGTGTTGGTGCAGGAAACCACTTTTGCACTTGTATTAGTGTGGAAAAACCACTGTTCGCACTTGTGTTAGTGTTGAAAAACCACTTTTCGCACTTGTGTTAGTGTTGAAAAACCACTTTTCGCACTTGTGTTGGTGCAGGAAACCACTTTTGCACTTGTATTAGTGTGGAAAAAACACTTTTTGCACTTGTGATAGTGTTGAAAAACCACTTTTCGCACTTGTGTTAGTGTTGAAAAACCACTTTTCGCACTTGTGTTGGTGCAGGAAACCACTTTTCGCACTTGTGTTGGTGCAGGAAACCACTTTTGCACTTGTATTAGTGTGTAAAACCACTTTTCGCACTTGTGTTAGTGTTGAAAAACCACTCTTCGCACTTGTGTTAGTGTTGAAAAATCACTTTTCGCACTTGTGTTAGTGTTGAAAAACCACTTTTCGCACTTGTGTTGGTGCAGGAAACCACTTTTGCACTTGTATTAGTGTGGAAAAAACACTTTTCGCACTTGTGTTAGTGTTGAAAAACCACTTTTCGCACTTGTGTTGGTGCAGGAAACCACTTTTGCACTTGTATTAGTGTGAAAAAAATACTTTTTGCACTTGTGATAATGTTGAAAAACCACTTTTCGCACTTGTGTTAGTGTTGATAAACCACTTTTCGCACTTGTGTTGGTGCAGGAAACGACTTTTGCACTTGTATTAGTGTGGAAAAACCACTTTTCGCACTTGTGTTAGTGCTGAAAAACCACTTTTCGCACTTGTGTTAGTGTTGAAAAACCACTTTTCGCACTTGTGTTGGTGCAGGAAACCACTTTTGCACTTGTATTAGTGTGGAAAAACCACTTTTCGCACTTGTGTTAGTGTTGAAAAACCACTTTTCGCACTTGTGTTAGTGTTGAAAAACCACTTTTCGCACTTGTGTTGGTGCAGGAAACCACTTTTTCACTTGTATTAGTGTGGAAAAACCACTTTTCGCACTTGTGTTGGTGCAGGAAACCACTTTTGCCCTTATATTAGTGTTGAAAAACCACTTTTCGCACTTGTGTTAGTGTTGAAAAACCACTTTTCGCACTTGTATTAGTGTTGAAAAACCACTTTTCGCACTTGTGTTGGTGCAGGAAACCACGTTTGCACTTGTATTAGTGTGGAAAAACCACTGTTCGCACTTGTGTTAGTGTTGAAAAACCACTTTTCGCACTTGTGTTAGTGTTGAAAAACCACTTTTCGCACTTGTGTTGGTGCAGGAAACCACTTTTGCACTTGTATTAGTGTGGAAAAAACACTTTTTGCACTTGTGATAGTGTTGAAAAACCACTTTTCGCACTTGTGTTAGTGTTGAAAAACCACTTTTCGCACTTGTGTTGGTGCAGGAAACCACTTTTGCACTTGTATTAGTGTGGAAAAACCGCGTTTCGCACTTGTGTTAGGGTTGAAAAACCACTTTTCGCACTTGTGTTAGTGTTGAAAAAACACTTTTCGCACTTGTGTTGGTGCAGGAAACCACTTTTGCACTTGTATTAGTGTGGAAAAAACACTTTTTGCACTTGTGATAGTGTTGAAAAACCACTTTTCGCACTTGTGTTAGTGTTGAAAAACCATTTTTCGCACTTGTGTTGGTGCAGGAAACCACTTTTCGCACTTGTGTTGGTGCAGGAAACCACTTTTGCACTTGTATTAGTGTGGAAAACCACTTTTCGCACTTGTGTTAGTGTTGAAAAACCACTTTTCGCACTTGTGTTAGTGTTGAAAAACCACTTTTCGCACTTGTGTTAGTGTTGAAAAACCACTTTTCGCACTTGTGTTGGTGCAGGAAACCACTTTTGCACTTGTATTAGTGTGGAAAAACGACTTTTCGCACTTGTGTTAGTGTTGAAAAACCACTTTTCGCACCTGTGTTAGTGTTGAAAAACCACTTTTCGCACTTGTGTTGGTGCAGGAAACCACTTTTGCACTTGTATTAGTGTGGAAAAACCACTTTTCGCACTTGTATTAGTGTGGAAAAAACACTTTTCGCACTTGTGTTAGTGTTGAAAAACCACTTTTCGCACTTGTGTTGGTGCAGGAAACCACTTTTGCACTTGTATTAGTGTGAAAAAAATACTTTTTGCACTTGTGATAATGTTGAAAAACCACTTTTCGCACTTGTGTTAGTGTTGATAAACCACTTTTCGCACTTGTGTTGGTGCAGGAAACGACTTTTGCACTTGTATTAGTGTGGAAAAACCACTTTTCGCACTTGTGTTAGTGCTGAAAAACCACTTTTCGCACTTGTGTTAGTGTTGAAAAACCACTTTTCGCACTTGTGTTGGTGCAGGAAACCACTTTTGCACTTGTATTAGTGTGGAAAAACCACTGTTCGCACTTGTGTTAGTGTTGAAAAACCACTTTTCGCACTTGTGTTAGTGTTGAAAAACCACTTTTCGCACTTGTGTTGGTGCAGGAAACCACTTTTGCACTTGTATTAGTGTGGAAAAAACACTTTTTGCACTTGTGATAGTGTTGAAAAACCACTTTTCGCACTTGTGTTAGTGTTGAAAAACCACTTTTCGCACTTGTGTTGGTGCAGGAAACCACTTTTCGCACTTGTGTTGGTGCAGGAAACCACTTTTGCACTTGTATTAGTGTGTAAAACCACTTTTCGCACTTGTGTTAGTGTTGAAAAACCACTCTTCGCACTTGTGTTAGTGTTGAAAAATCACTTTTCGCACTTGTGTTAGTGTTGAAAAACCACTTTTCGCACTTGTGTTGGTGCAGGAAACCACTTTTGCACTTGTATTAGTGTGGAAAAAACACTTTTCGCACTTGTGTTAGTGTTGAAAAACCACTTTTCGCACTTGTGTTGGTGCAGGAAACCACTTTTGCACTTGTATTAGTGTGAAAAAAATACTTTTTGCACTTGTGATAATGTTGAAAAACCACTTTTCGCACTTGTGTTAGTGTTGATAAACCACTTTTCGCACTTGTGTTGGTGCAGGAAACGACTTTTGCACTTGTATTAGTGTGGAAAAACCACTTTTCGCACTTGTGTTAGTGCTGAAAAACCACTTTTCGCACTTGTGTTAGTGTTGAAAAACCACTTTTCGCACTTGTGTTGGTGCAGGAAACCACTTTTGCACTTGTATTAGTGTGGAAAAACCACTTTTCGCACTTGTGTTAGTGTTGAAAAACCACTTTTCGCACTTGTGTTAGTGTTGAAAAACCACTTTTCGCACTTGTGTTGGTGCAGGAAACCACTTTTTCACTTGTATTAGTGTGGAAAAACCACTTTTCGCACTTGTGTTGGTGCAGGAAACCACTTTT
>NW_027619122.1:0-52145 GCF_964187855.1 Myxine glutinosa
AACCACTTTTCGCACTTGTTTTGGTGCAGGAAACCACTTTTGCACTTGTATTAGTGTGGAAAAAACACTTTTTGCACTTGTGATATTGTTGAAAAACCACATTTCGCACTTGTGTTAGTGTTGAAAAACCACTTTTCGCACTTGTGTTGGTACAGGAAACCACTTTTGCACTTGTATTAGTGTGGAAAAAACACTTTTCGCACTTGTGTTATTGTTGAAAAACCACTTTTCGCACTTGTGTTAGTGTTGAAAAACCACTTTTCGCACTTGTGTTAGTGTTGAAAACCACTTTTCGCACTTGTGTTGGTGCAGGAAACCACTTTTGCACTTGTATTAGTGTGGAAAAACCACTTTTCGCACTTGTGTTAGTGTTGAAAAACCACTTTTCGCACTTGTGTTAGTGTTGAAAAACAACTTTTCGCACTTGTGTTGGTGCAGGAAACCACTTTTGCACTTGTGTTGGTGCAGGAAACCACTTTTGCACTTGTATTAGTGTGGAAAAACCACTTTTCGCACTTGTGTTCGTGTTGAAAAACCACTTTTCGCACTTGTGTTAGTGTTGAAAAACCACTTTTCGCACTTGTGTTAGTGTTGAAAAACCACTTTTCGCACTTGTGTTGGTGCAGGAAACCACTTTTGCACTTGTTTTAGTGTGGAAAAAACACTTTTCGCACTTGTGATAGTGTTGAAAAACCACTTTTCGCACTTGCGTTGGAACAGGAAACCACTTTTGCACTTGTATTAGTGTGGAAAAAACACTTTTTGCACTTGTGATAGTGTTGAAAAACCACTTTTCGCACTTGTGTTGGTACAGTAAACCACTTTTCGCACTTGTGTTGGTGCAGGAAACCACTTTTGCACTTGCATTAGTGTGGGAAAACCACTTTTCACACTTGTGTTAGTGTTGAAAAAACACTTTTCGCACTTGTGTTAGTGTTGAAAAACCACTTTTCGCACTTGTGTTAGTGTTGAAAAACCACTTTTCGCACTTGTGTTAGTGTTGAAAAACAACTTTTCGCACTTGTGTTGGTGCAGGAAACCACTTTTGCACTTGTATTAGTGTGGAAAAACCACCTTTCGCACTTGTGATAGTGTTGAAAAACCACTTTTCGCACATGTGTTAGTGTTGAAAAACCACTTTTCGCACTTGTGTTAGTGTTGAAAAACAACTTTTCGCACTTGTGTTGGTGCAGGAAACCACTTTTGCACTTGTATTAGTGTGGAAAAAACACTTTTTGCACTTGTGATAGTGTTGAAAAACCACTTTTCGCACTTGTGTTAGTGTTGAAAAACCACTTTTCGCACTTGTGTTAGTGTTGAAAAACCACTTTTCGCACTTGTGTTGGTGTTGAAAAACCACTTTTCGCACTTGTGTTGGTGTTGAAAAACCACTTTTCGCACTTGTGTTGGTGTTGAAAAACCACTTTTCGCACTTGTGTTAGTGTTGAAAAACCACTTTTCGCACTTGTGTTGGTGCAGGAAACCACTTTTCGCACTTGTGTTAGTGTTGAAAAACAACTTTTCGCACTTGTGTTGGTGCAGGAAACCACTTTTGCACTTGTATTAGTGTGGAAAAACCACCTTTCGCACTTGTGATAGTGTTGAAAAACCACTTTTCGCACATGTGTTAGTGTTGAAAAACAACTTTTCGCACTTGTGTTGGTGCAGGAAACCACTTTTGCACTTGTATTAGTGTGGAAAAACCACCTTTCGCACTTGTGATAGTGTTGAAAAACCACTTTTCGCACTTGTGTTAGTGTTGAAAAACAACTTTTCGCACTTGTGTTGGTGCAGGAAACCACTTTTGCACTTGTATTAGTGTGGAAAAACCACCTTTCGCACTTGTGATAGTGTTGAAAAACCACTTTTCGCACATGTGTTAGTGTTGAAAAACCACTTTTCGCACTTGTGTTAGTGTTGAAAAACAACTTTTCGCACTTGTGTTGGTGCAGGAAACCACTTTTGCACTTGTATTAGTGTGGAAAAAACACTTTTTGCACTTGTGATAGTGTTGAAAAACCACTTTTCGCACTTGTGTTAGTGTTGAAAAACCACTTTTCGCACTTGTGTTAGTGTTGAAAAACCACTTTTCGCACTTGTGTTAGTGTTGAAAAACCACTTTTCGCACTTGTGTTGGTGTTGAAAAACCACTTTTCGCACTTGTGTTGGTGTTGAAAAACCACTTTTCGCACTTGTGTTAGTGTTGAAAAACCACTTTTCGCACTTGTGTTGGTGCAGGAAACCACTTTTGCACTTGTATTAGTGTGGAAAAACCACTTTTCGCACTTGTGTTATTGTTGAAAAACCACTTTTCGCACTTGTGTTAGTGTTGAAAAACAACTTTTCGCACTTGTGTTGGTGCAGGAAACCACTTTTGCACTTGTATTAGTGTGGAAAAACCACCTTTCGCACTTGTGATAGTGTTGAAAAACCACTTTTCGCACATGTGTTAGTGTTGAAAAACCACTTTTCGCACTTGTGTTAGTGTTGAAAAACAACTTTTCGCACTTGTGTTGGTGCAGGAAACCACTTTTGCACTTGTATTAGTGTGGAAAAAACACTTTTTGCACTTGTGATAGTGTTGAAAAACCACTTTTCGCACTTGTGTTAGTGTTGAAAAACCACTTTTCGCACTTGTGTTGGTGCAGGAAACCACTTTTGCACTTGTATTAGTGTGGAAAAACCACTTTCGCACTTGTGTTAGTGTTGAAAAACCACTTTTCGCACTTGTGTTAGTGTTGAAAAACCACTTTTCGCACTTGTGTTGGTGCAGGAAACCACTTTTGCACTTGTATTAGTGTGGAAAAAACACTTTTTGCACTTGTGATAGTGTTGAAAAACCACTTTTCGCACTTGTGTTAGTGTTGAAAAACCACTTTTCGCACTTGTGATAGTGTTGAAAAACCACTTTTCGCACTTGTGATAGTGTTGAAAAAACACTTTTCGCACTTGTGTTAGTGTTGAAAAACCACTTTTCGCACTTGTGTTAGTGTTGAAAAACCACTTTTCGCACTTGTGTTAGTGTTGAAAAACCACTTTTCGCACTTGTGTTAGTGTTGAAAAACCACTTTACGCACTTGTGTTGGTGCAGGAAACCACTTTTGCACTTGTATTAGTGTGGAAAAACCACTTTTCGCACTTGTGTTCGTGTTGAAAAAACACTTTTCGCACTTGTGTTAGTGTTGAAAAACCACTTTTCGCACTTGTGTTGGTGCAGTAAACCACTTTTGCACTTATATTAGTGTGGAAAAACCACTTTTCGCACTTGTGTTAGTGTTGATAAACCACTTTTCGCACTTGTGTTAGTGTTGAAAAACCACTTTTCGCACTTGTGTAGGTGCAGGAAACCACTTTTGCACTTGTATTAGTGTGGAAAAACCACTTTTCACACTTGTGTTATTGTTGAAAAACCACTTTTCGCACTTGTGTTAGTGTTGAAAAAACACTTTTCGCACTTGTGTTAGTGTTGAAAAAACACTTTTCGCACTTGTGTTGGTGCAGGAAACCACTTTTGCACTTGTATTAGTGTGGAAAAACAACCTTTCGCACTTGTGATAGTGTTGAAAAACCACTTTTCGCACTTGTGTTAGTGTTGAAAAACCACTTTTCGCACTTGTGTTAGTGTTGAAAAACAACTTTTCGCACTTGTGTTGGTGCAGGAAACCACTTTTGCACTTGTATTAGTGTGGAAAAAACACTTTTTGCACTTGTGTTGCAACTTTTTGCAACACTAACACAAGTGTTGAAAAACCACTTTTCGCACTTGTGTTAGTGTTGAAAAACCACTTTTCGCACTTGTGTTAGTGTTGAAAAACCACTTTTCGCACTTGTGTTAGTGTTGAAAAACCACTTTTCGCACTTGTGTTGGTACAGGAAACCACTTTTGCACTTGTATTAGTGTGGAAAAAACACTTTTTGCACTTGTGTTAGTGTTGAAAAACCACTTTTCGCATTTGTATTAGTGTTGAAAAACCACTTTTTGCACTTGTGTTAGTGTTGAAAAACCACTTTTCGCACTTGTGTTGATGCAGGGAACCACTTTTGCACTTGTATTAGTGTGGAAAAACCACTTTTCGCACTTGTGTTAGTGTTGAAAAACCACTTTTCGCACTTGTGTTAGTGTTGAAAAACCACTTTTCGCACTTGTGTTGGTGCAGGAAACCACTTTTGCACTTGTATTAGTGTGGAAAAAACACTTTTTGCACTTGTGATAGTGTTGAAAAACCACTTTTGCACTTGAATTAGTGTGGAAAATACCACTTTTCGCACTTGTGTTAGTGTTGAAAAACCACTTTTCGCACTTGTGTTGGTGCAGGAAACCACTTTTGCACTTGTATTAGTGTGGAAAAACACTTTTTGCACTTGTGATAGTGTTGAAAAACCACTTTTCGCACTTGTGTTAGGGTTGAAAAACCACTTTACGCACTTGTGTTAGTGTTGAAAAAACACTTTTCGCACTTGTGTTAGTGTTGAAAAACCACTTTTCGCACTTGTCTTTGTGCTGAAAAACCACTTTTCGCACTTGTGTTGGTGCAGGCAACCACTTTTGCACTTGTATTAGTGTGGACAAAACACTTTTCGCACTTGTGTTGGTGCAGGAAACCACTTTTGCACTTGTATTAGTGTGGAAAAACCACTTTTCGCACTTGTGTTAGTGTTGAAAAACCACTTTTCGCACTTGTGTTAGTGTTGAAAAACCACTTTTCGCACTTGTGTTGGTACAGGAAACCACTTTTGCACTTGTATTAGTGTGGAAAAAACACTTTTTGCACTTGTGTTAGTGTTGAAAAACCACTTTTCGCATTTGTATTAGTGTTGAAAAACCACTTTTCGCACTTGTGTTGGTACAGGAAACCACTTTTGCACTTGTATTAGTGTGGAAAAAACACTTTTCGCACTTGTGTTAGTGTTGAAAAACCACTTTTCGCACTTGTGTTGGTGCAGGAAACCACTTTTGCACTTGTATTAGTGTGGAAAAAACACTTTTTGCACTTGTGATAGTGTTGAAAAACCACTTTTCGCACTTGTGTTAGTGTTGAAAAACCACTTTTCGCACTTGTGTTGATGCAGGAAACCACTTTTGCACTTGTATTAGTGTTGAAAAACCACTTTTTGCACTTGTATTAGTGTGGAAAAACACTTTTTGCACTTGTGATAGTGTTGAAAAACCACTTTTGCACTTGAATTAGTGTGGAAAATACCACTTTTCGCACTTGTGTTAGTGTTGAAAAACCACTTTTCGCACTTGTGTTGGTGCAGGAAACCACTTTTGCACTTGTATTAGTGTGGAAAAACACTTTTTGCACTTGTGATAGTGTTGAAAAACCACTTTTCGCACTTGTGTTAGTGTTGAAAAACCACTTTTCGCACTTGTGTTAGTGTTGAAAAACAACTTTTCGCACTTGTGTTGGTGTAGGAAACCACTTTTGCACTTGTATTAGTGTGGAAAAAACACTTTTTGCACTTGTGATAGTGTTGAAAAACCACTTTTCGCACTTGTGTTAGTGTTGAAAAACCACTTTTCGCCCTCGTGTTGGTGCAGGAAACCACTTTTGCACTTGTATTAGTGTGGAAAAACCACTTTTCGCACTTGTGTTAGTGTTGAAAAATCACTTTTCGCACTTGTGTTAGTGTTGAAAAACCACTTTTCGCACTTGTGTTAGTGTTGAAAAACCACTTTTCGCACTTGTGTTGGTGCAGGAAACCACATTTGCACTTGTATTAGTGTGGAAAAAACACTTTTCGCACTTGTGTTAGTGTTGAAAAACCACTTTTCGCACTTGTGTTCGTGTTGAAAAACCACTTTTCGCACTTGTGTTGGTGCAGGAAACCACTTTTGCACTTGTATTAGTGTGGAAAAAACACTTTTTGCACTTGTGATATTGTTGAAAAACCACATTTCGCACTTGTGTTAGTGTTGAAAAACCACTTTTCGCACTTGTGTTGGTACAGGAAACCACTTTTGCACTTGTATTAGTGTGGAAAAAACACTTTTCGCACTTGTGTTATTGTTGAAAAACCACTTTTCGCACTTGTGTTAGTGTTGAAAAACCACTTTTCGCACTTGTGTTAGTGTTGAAAACCACTTTTCGCACTTGTGATGGTGCAGGAAACCACTTTTGCACTTGTATTAGTGTGGAAAAACCACTTTTCGCACTTGTGTTAGTGTTGAAAAACCACTTTTCGCACTTGTGTTAGTGTTGAAAAACAACTTTTCGCACTTGTGTTGGTGCAGGAAACCACTTTTGCACTTGTGTTGGTGCAGGAAACCACTTTTGCACTTGTATTAGTGTGGAAAAACCACTTTTCGCACTTGTGTTCGTGTTGAAAAACCACTTTTCGCACTTGTGTTAGTGTTGAAAAACCACTTTTCGCACTTGTGTTAGTGTTGAAAAACCACTTTTCGCACTTGTGTTGGTGCAGGAAACCACTTTTGCACTTGTTTTAGTGTGGAAAAAACACTTTTCGCACTTGTGATAGTGTTGAAAAACCACTTTTCGCACTTGCGTTGGAACAGGAAACCACTTTTGCACTTGTATTAGTGTGGAAAAAACACTTTTTGCACTTGTGATAGTGTTGAAAACCACTTTTCGCACTTGTGTTGGTACAGTAAACCACTTTTCGCACTTGTGTTGGTGCAGGAAACCACTTTTGCACTTGCATTAGTGTGGGAAAACCACTTTTCACACTTGTGTTAGTGTTGAAAAAACACTTTTCGCACTTGTGTTAGTGTTGAAAAACCACTTTTCGCACTTGTGTTAGTGTTGAAAAACCACTTTTCGCACTTGTGTTAGTGTTGAAAAACAACTTTTCGCACTTGTGTTGGTGCAGGAAACCACTTTTGCACTTGTATTAGTGTGGAAAAACCACCTTTCGCACTTGTGATAGTGTTGAAAAACCACTTTTCGCACATGTGTTAGTGTTGAAAAACCACTTTTCGCACTTGTGTTAGTGTTGAAAAACAACTTTTCGCACTTGTGTTGGTGCAGGAAACCACTTTTGCACTTGTATTAGTGTGGAAAAAAACACTTTTTGCACTTGTGATAGTGTTGAAAAACCACTTTTCGCACTTGTGTTAGTGTTGAAAAACCACTTTTCGCACTTGTGTTAGTGTTGAAAAACCACTTTTCGCACTTGTGTTGGTGTTGAAAAACCACTTTTCGCACTTGTGTTGGTGTTGAAAAACCACTTTTCGCACTTGTGTTAGTGTTGAAAAACCACTTTTCGCACTTGTGTTGGTGCAGGAAACCACTTTTGCACTTGTATTAGTGTGGAAAAACCACTTTTCGCACTTGTGTTATTGTTGAAAAACCACTTTTCGCACTTGTGTTAGTGTTGAAAAACAACTTTTCGCACTTGTGTTGGTGCAGGAAACCACTTTTGCACTTGTATTAGTGTGGAAAAACCACCTTTCGCACTTGTGATAGTGTTAAAAAACCACTTTTCGCACATGTGTTAGTGTTGAAAAACCACTTTTCGCACTTGTGTTAGTGTTGAAAAACAACTTTTCGCACTTGTGTTGGTGCAGGAAACCACTTTTGCACTTGTATTAGTGTGGAAAAAACACTTTTTGCACTTGTGATAGTGTTGAAAAACCACTTTTCGCACTTGTGTTAGTGTTGAAAAACCACTTTTCGCACTTGTGTTGGTGCAGGAAACCACTTTTGCACTTGTATTAGTGTGGAAAAACCACTTTCGCACTTGTGTTAGTGTTGAAAAACCACTTTTCGCACTTGTGTTAGTGTTGAAAAACCACTTTTCGCACTTGTGTTGGTGCAGGAAACCACTTTTGCACTTGTATTAGTGGGGAAAAACCACTTTTCGCACTTGTGTTGGAACAGAAAACCACTTTTGCACTTGTATTAGTGTTGAAAAACCACTTTTTGCACTTGTGTTTGTGTTGAAAAACCACTTTTCGCACTTGTGTTATTGTTGAAAAACCACTTTTCGCACTTGTGTTAGTGTTGAAAACCACTTTTCGCACTTGTGTTAGTGTTGAAAAACCACTTTTCGCACTTGTGTTAGTGTTGAAAAACAACTTTTCGCACTTGTGTTGGTGCAGGAAACCACTTTTGCACTTGTGTTGGTGCAGGAAACCACTTTTGCACTTGTATTAGTGTGGAAAAACCACTTTTCGCACTTGTGTTCGTGTTGAAAAACCACTTTTCGCACTTGTGTTAGTGTTGAAAAACCACTTTTCGCACTTGTGTTAGTGTTGAAAAACCACTTTTCGCACTTGTGTTGGTGCAGGAAACCACTTTTGCACTTGTTTTAGTGTGGAAAAAACACTTTTCGCACTTGTGATAGTGTTGAAAAACCACTTTTCGCACTTGCGTTGGAACAGGAAACCACTTTTGCACTTGTATTAGTGTGGAAAAAACACTTTTTGCACTTGTGATAGTGTTGAAAACCACTTTTCGCACTTGTGTTGGTACAGTAAACCACTTTTCGCACTTGTGTTGGTGCAGGAAACCACTTTTGCACTTGCATTAGTGTGGGAAAACCACTTTTCACACTTGTGTTAGTGTTGAAAAAACACTTTTCGCACTTGTGTTAGTGTTGAAAAACCACTTTTCGCACTTGTGTTAGTGTTGAAAAACCACTTTTCGCACTTGTGTTAGTGTTGAAAAACAACTTTTCGCACTTGTGTTGGTGCAGGAAACCACTTTTGCACTTGTATTAGTGTGGAAAAACCACCTTTCGCACTTGTGATAGTGTTGAAAAACCACTTTTCGCACATGTGTTAGTGTTGAAAAACCACTTTTCGCACTTGTGTTAGTGTTGAAAAACAACTTTTCGCACTTGTGTTGGTGCAGGAAACCACTTTTGCACTTGTATTAGTGTGGAAAAAACACTTTTTGCACTTGTGATAGTGTTGAAAAACCACTTTTCGCACTTGTGTTAGTGTTGAAAAACCACTTTTCGCACTTGTGTTAGTGTTGAAAAACCACTTTTCGCACTTGTGTTGGTGTTGAAAAACCACTTTTCGCACTTGTGTTGGTGTTGAAAAACCACTTTTCGCACTTGTGTTAGTGTTGAAAAACCACTTTTCGCACTTGTGTTGGTGCAGGAAACCACTTTTGCACTTGTATTAGTGTGGAAAAACCACTTTTCGCACTTGTGTTATTGTTGAAAAACCACTTTTCGCACTTGTGTTAGTGTTGAAAAACAACTTTTCGCACTTGTGTTGGTGCAGGAAACCACTTTTGCACTTGTATTAGTGTGGAAAAACCACCTTTCGCACTTGTGATAGTGTTGAAAAACCACTTTTCGCACATGTGTTAGTGTTGAAAAACCACTTTTCGCACTTGTGTTAGTGTTGAAAAACAACTTTTCGCACTTGTGTTGGTGCAGGAAACCACTTTTGCACTTGTATTAGTGTGGAAAAAACACTTTTTGCACTTGTGATAGTGTTGAAAAACCACTTTTCGCACTTGTGTTAGTGTTGAAAAACCACTTTTCGCACTTGTGTTGGTGCAGGAAACCACTTTTGCACTTGTATTAGTGTGGAAAAACCACTTTCGCACTTGTGTTAGTGTTGAAAAACCACTTTTCGCACTTGTGTTAGTGTTGAAAAACCACTTTTCGCACTTGTGTTGGTGCAGGAAACCACTTTTGCACTTGTATTAGTGGGGAAAAACCACTTTTCGCACTTGTGTTGGTACAGAAAACCACTTTTGCACTTGTATTAGTGTTGAAAAACCACTTTTTGCACTTGTGTTTGTGTTGAAAAACCACTTTTCGCACTTGTGTTATTGTTGAAAAACCACTTTTCGCACTTGTGTTAGTGTTGAAAAACCACTTTTCGCACTTGTGTTAGTGTTGAAAACCACTTTTCGCACTTGTGTTGGTGCAGGAAACCACTTTTGCACTTGTATTAGTGTGGAAAAACCACTTTTTGCACTTGTGATATTGTTGAAAAACCACATTTCGCACTTGTGTTAGTGTTGAAAAACCACTTTTCGCACTTGTGTTGGTACAGGAAACCACTTTTGCACTTGTATTAGTGTGGAAAAACCACTTTTTGCACTTGTGTTATTGTTGAAAAACCACTTTTCGCACTTGTGTTAGTGTTGAAAAACCACTTTTTGCACTTGTGTTAGTGTTGAAACCACTTTTCGCACTTGTGTTGGTGCAGGAAACCACTTTTGCACTTGTATTAGTGTGGAAAAACCACTTTTCGCACTTGTGTTAGTGTTGAAAAACCACTTTTCGCACTTGTGTTAGTGTTGAAAAACAACTTTTCGCACTTGTGTTGGTGCAGGAAACCACTTTTGCACTTGTATTAGTGTGGAAAAACCACTTTCCGCACTTGTGTTCGTGTTGAAAAACCACTTTTCGCACTTGTGTTAGTGTTGAAAAACCACTTTTCGCACTTGTGTTAGTGTTGAAAAACCACTTTTCGCACTTGTGTTAGTGTTGAAAAACCACTTTTCGCACTTGTGTTGGTGCAGGAAACCACTTTTGCACTTGTTTTAGTGTGGAAAAACACTTTTCGCACTTGTGATAGTGTTGAAAAACCACTTTTCGCACTTGCGTTGGTACAGGAAACCACTTTTGCACTTGTATTAGTGTGGAAAAAATACTTTTTGCACTTGTGATAGTGTTGAAAAACCACTTTTCGCACTTGTGTTGGTACAGGAAACCACTTTTCGCACTTGTGTTGGTGCAGGAAACCACTTTTGCACTTGCATTAGTGTGGGAAAACCACTTTTCACACTTGTGTTAGTGTTGAAAAAACACTTTTTGCACTTGTGATAGTGTTGAAAAACCACTTTTCGCACTTGTGTTAGTGTTGAAAAACCACTTTTCGCACTTGTGTTGATGCAGGAAACCACTTTTGCACTTGTATTAGTGTTGAAAAACCACTTTTTGCACTTGTATTAGTGTGGAAAAACACTTTTTGCACTTGTCTTTGTGCTGAAAAACCACTTTTCGCACTTGTGTTGGTGCAGGCAACCACTTTTGCACTTGTATTAGTGTGGACAAAACACTTTTCGCACTTGTGTTGGTGCAGGAAACCACTTTTGCACTTGTATTAGTGTGGAAAAACCACTTTTCGCACTTGTGTTAGTGTTGAAAAACCACTTTTCGCACTTGTGTTAGTGTTGAAAAACCACTTTTCGCACTTGTGTTGGTACAGGAAACCACTTTTGCACTTGTATTAGTGTGGAAAAAACACTTTTTGCACTTGTGTTAGTGTTGAAAAACCACTTTTCGCATTTGTATTAGTGTTGAAAAACCACTTTTCGCACTTGTGTTGGTACAGGAAACCACTTTTGCACTTGTATTAGTGTGGAAAAAACACTTTTCGCACTTGTGTTAGTGTTGAAAAACCACTTTTCGCACTTGTGTTGGTGCAGGAAACCACTTTTGCACTTGTATTAGTGTGGAAAAAACACTTTTTGCACTTGTGATAGTGTTGAAAAACCACTTTTCGCACTTGTGTTAGTGTTGAAAAACCACTTTTCGCACTTGTGTTGATGCAGGAAACCACTTTTGCACTTGTATTAGTGTTGAAAAACCACTTTTTGCACTTGTATTAGTGTGGAAAAACACTTTTTGCACTTGTGATAGTGTTGAAAAACCACTTTTGCACTTGAATTAGTGTGGAAAATACCACTTTTCGCACTTGTGTTAGTGTTGAAAAACCACTTTTCGCACTTGTGTTGGTGCAGGAAACCACTTTTGCACTTGTATTAGTGTGGAAAAACACTTTTTGCACTTGTGATAGTGTTGAAAAACCACTTTTCGCACTTGTGTTAGTGTTGAAAAACCACTTTTCGCACTTGTGTTAGTGTTGAAAAACAACTTTTCGCACTTGTGTTGGTGTAGGAAACCACTTTTGCACTTGTATTAGTGTGGAAAAAACACTTTTTGCACTTGTGATAGTGTTGAAAAACCACTTTTCGCACTTGTGTTAGTGTTGAAAAACCACTTTTCGCCCTCGTGTTGGTGCAGGAAACCACTTTTGCACTTGTATTAGTGTGGAAAAACCACTTTTCGCACTTGTGTTAGTGTTGAAAAATCACTTTTCGCACTTGTGTTAGTGTTGAAAAACCACTTTTCGCACTTGTGTTAGTGTTGAAAAACCACTTTTCGCACTTGTGTTGGTGCAGGAAACCACATTTGCACTTGTATTAGTGTGGAAAAAACACTTTTCGCACTTGTGTTAGTGTTGAAAAACCACTTTTCGCACTTGTGTTCGTGTTGAAAAACCACTTTTCGCACTTGTGTTGGTGCAGGAAACCACTTTTGCACTTGTATTAGTGTGGAAAAAACACTTTTTGCACTTGTGATATTGTTGAAAAACCACATTTCGCACTTGTGTTAGTGTTGAAAAACCACTTTTCGCACTTGTGTTGGTACAGGAAACCACTTTTGCACTTGTATTAGTGTGGAAAAAACACTTTTCGCACTTGTGTTATTGTTGAAAAACCACTTTTCGCACTTGTGTTAGTGTTGAAAACCACTTTTCGCACTTGTGTTGGTGCAGGAAACCACTTTTGCACTTGTATTAGTGTGGAAAAACCACTTTTCGCACTTGTGTTAGTGTTGAAAAACCACTTTTCGCACTTGTGTTAGTGTTGAAAAACAACTTTTCGCACTTGTGTTGGTGCAGGAAACCACTTTTGCACTTGTGCTGGTGCAGGAAACCACTTTTGCACTTGTATTAGTGTGGAAAAACCACTTTTCGCACTTGTGTTCGTGTTGAAAAACCACTTTTCGCACTTGTGTTAGTGTTGAAAAACCACTTTTCGCACTTGTGTTAGTGTTGAAAAACCACTTTTCGCACTTGTGTTGGTGCAGGAAACCACTTTTGCACTTGTTTTAGTGTGGAAAAAACACTTTTCGCACTTGTGATAGTGTTGAAAAACCACTTTTCGCACTTGCGTTGGAACAGGAAACCACTTTTGCACTTGTATTAGTGTGGAAAAAACACTTTTTGCACTTGTGATAGTGTTGAAAACCACTTTTCGCACTTGTGTTGGTACAGTAAACCACTTTTCGCACTTGTGTTGGTGCAGGAAACCACTTTTGCACTTGCATTAGTGTGGGAAAACCACTTTTCACACTTGTGTTAGTGTTGAAAAAACACTTTTCGCACTTGTGTTAGTGTTGAAAAACCACTTTTCGCACTTGTGTTAGTGTTGAAAAACCACTTTTCGCACTTGTGTTAGTGTTGAAAAACAACTTTTCGCACTTGTGTTGGTGCAGGAAACCACTTTTGCACTTGTATTAGTGTGGAAAAACCACCTTTCGCACTTGTGATAGTGTTGAAAAACCACTTTTCGCACATGTGTTAGTGTTGAAAAACCACTTTTCGCACTTGAGTAGTGTAATAATGTTGCTTCTGGGACACCTCCGTTTAACATGTGAAATCCCTATCTAATGTCATTTACCCCCTTGTCTTTTTCAAAAATCATAAACACCTCTATTTCTCCCACCCTCATCTTTATGAACCTTTTGTCTGTAGTACCTATCCTTAATGTTGTTCATTAGACCACTCAAACACTACAAATATTTGTTTTCTCTTATAGACCTATCATCCTTCTTCTACATATCATCTGGCAGATTAATCTTTGACCCACTCAAACATTGACCCATTCACTTCCATATTAATTCTTTCCCTCCCTCATTGCCCCTAAACACCTATATTTCTCTCACCCTGTTCTTTACGAACCTTCTAACCTTTTGACATGTTATCCTTATTCATTAGACCACTTAAACACCTGTGATCCTTCTGACCTCATGGACCTTTTAACCTTTTACTCTTAATATCATCTGGTGAATATAACCCACTCAAACAACGACCCTACAAATATTTGTTTATGCGTGGGAAATAATTTAATTCTCCTACAACTCTCTTCACCATCTAATATATTAACAAAAAATATGTTTGAGTTTGGTTCTTTATTAAGATATTTTAACTGAGCTAAGATAAAATGGTAAACCTCCCTCAATGTTCTTGCTTGAGCGCCTCCAGTGCCACATACCATTTTTAAATTAAAGTATATATTTTCCTGACAACCATCAAAGTTTTCCGTCCACTCAAAAATATTTCCATCTTTTTTACCCAATTCACCGGTATTTAAATTAATTCTCTTATTTGTTTTGTGAACTTTTTTACCAGTTGCCTTTTCAATTATACCTATTTGATATTTTTCACATTCATTATGTTTTCCATTTATATACCAAGGTTGATTACACCTCCACTCTTTAGTCTGGTTGATACTTGGTTCTATCATTTATATAATAGTAAAAAAGGCGGCGGTAGCCCGTTAAAATCCCCAACCCCCCCCCCTTTTTTAACTTATCACTTATATATATCTTATCACTTATATATATCTTATCACTTATGTATATCTTATCACTTATATATATATCTTATCACTTATATATATATCTTATCACTTATATACTTATATAACCATAAGGGAGACTATCAATTCCATTTTCTAAAATAAACCTCTTATCATCAAAAGCCCCCAATGCTTTCTTATTTATCTCTTCTGAATATAATTGATGTTTATAACTTCTTATTCCATTAATCTTTCTAAACTCTTCTTTCTTTGTTGTTAAACAGTTATAATAATCCTTAAAGTTTATTGTTTCTTTAATAACATTTTTCTTTACACCTTTTAACTTCTTATCAGTCTTTTCAACGTTATTCACAATGTATTTATAAGCATAAGCCTTTGACCTCAATCCCACAAATTCACTCATAACATTTCCTCCTAATTCATCCTTGAACTTTCCAATCACCTTTTTATTTTTAGAAGAGAACAACTCACTCTCTGGACTGTAATTACTCGTGTCATAGATAGTAATGTCTCTTTTCATGTCTGAATAAACATCGTTGGTATTAATTTTCAAAATAAAACTATCTGTATCCATATAAAGTAGATTAACATCATTTTGATATTTCTTCCTCAAGTTATTATAAAAGTAATCATACATTAATGACTTTGATAAATCAAGAATTGTTGTTCCAATATAAATAGGTTTGTTCATTTCAATACTCTCTTTAATCAAATGGATCGCACAAAAGTTCTCAGTAAAGACCTCAGCTCGAGTAAAACTCGGTCTATTAATTAATTTTGATGCTTGTTCCCAAGATGTTGATAGTCTGATATTTTGTCTTTTCCTCACATTCTCCATAGTCTTACCAAAGACCGCATTATTCATCAATTTATAAAAGTCTTTCTCAAAATCTGTTTTTGACTCTGTTCTTCTTTGTGTATTAAAATCAATGTACCCCTTTAACCAATGACTTTGATTGAACTTTAGAACCCTATGGATCTTCTCTACTCTTAGACCTTTTGATAAATATTGTCGCAAATTTCTTTGGTGTAGAACATAATTTTTCTTGTTATATAATGTAGTAAGTAATTTTTCTGTTGATTCACCTATATCAAACGATCGTTGATAATCACTCAACCATTCTTTCTTTGGACTTGCTTTCTCACAAGCAAATGGGAGATCTTTGTGTAGGTTATGGAGTTCCTCTGGATATTTTAAATCAATTTCAAAATAATAACCAACTTTTTCTTCATCCAATTCTTTTTGTGTAGAGATACATACATCTTGTAAAACGTTTTTGTAGTCTTTTTCCTTTACCCATCTAAGTTTTCCATAAGGAAGAGCCTGAGACATTGCCCAGCCATACAGGTTGTTTGCGTCATAGTACATCAAGTAAGAACTCTCTTTCGTTGGATCATAATTTGGAAGATATTTGTTATTTGCTTTTGCGTATCTACTCGAGCAGACTTGTGAAATTCCACCTCTTTTTGCCTTTTCAATCATCAAAAGCATATCAACATCGGTTATCAAATCCAAATCTTGTTTTGTCATTTTCAACATCGCACTCCAGGCCAATCCAGGTGCTGTGTAGTAGTGAGCAGGATCCAATCCATATCCAGTGTGACAAACAGATCTAAAGGCTTCAAATACATCGGCCAATAAAAGCACATCAGTTTTGAGATACAAATCGTGATACTCGCCAAGATTCTTGATGTTATATTTTTCCCAAACATTTTGTGCGTGTACATAATCTTTATCAGATATATGACTATTATTTAATTTGTTATAGAAATTTTCTTTTGAAGGAAGTTGTGTTTCATTGAATCTCTCAAATGAGTCCATATAGTCATAGGGGTAAATTCCCTTTTGTGTTAGAAAATCTTTATCTAAAAAATACTCTGAAAGACATGGAAACTCTTTTAGATTTTGAACCAAGTTAACCAATGGACTTGCCATGAATTTAAATGTATCAAGAAATCTGATATGAGTAATAGGAGATGTGTGAATTGTTTTTGTGAATGAAATGTATTTCTGATCCGTGTTTGGAATTGCTGAGATACTTCCAGAAGTCTTTGAGAGTTCCTTGATAAATAGATGTGTATCATAATGAGCGTTGTTATGAAGAAAGACAGGAATGAAAGAGGGGAGTTGATAATTAATATTACAACTTTGATGAGCCGGACCTCTATATTTACCAGTGAGATGACAATGGTCTCTAACCTTTAGACCTTTACCAATTTTCTCCTCACAAATATGACAGACATTGTTTTTTATAAATTCCCTTTTTTCTTTACTTGTTAAGGACATTGGTTTATTGGTTTCTCTCATTATCTTGGTTAATCGAACACAGTCTTTTTCTAGTCGTTTCACAAACTCCTCTGGGGTATTTGAGCCTCTATACATCTCTAACTTGTTATATTTATCACCAACGGATGATTTGATATAATAACAAAAACCACAAGGAGTATGTTTTTGATATTTATTTGTGTATGATTCTTTTGGATCTTGAGAAGCAGTATCAATTTTTTCTAAAATACTTTCAAAATCAGCATATATAACAAATGGATGTTTGATCTTTTTATTTTCATCTTTGAATGTGATCTTTGAGCCTTCTTTAGGCATATTGATTACCGTTGATTTATGTTCGCCACAATAATTTGAATGTTTATCTAATCTTTCTTGTGAATTGAAGAAGTTAAGACAACGCAAACAAATATATATTTTATTTGTTCTCTTACAGACTTGTGGTTTTATTAATTTAGCAATATCTTTGATGTATGTATAATGTGAATTTTCGTCTGAATTAAAATATAGAAGATTAATATGAGTTTGTTTACAATTGTCAGAAAGCTTTAAAACCTGAATGTTGTTTGTTTCTGTTAGACCATAAACATTAACTGATAAATTATTCATCTTTTCAAATTTAGGAATATCATTTAAAGTCATCGGAAACTTTAGATCTTTCGTATTTAATGTATTCTCATATTTTTTATAATGAGATACTCTTTCATCATGAAAATGTGGAGGATGTAAGTGTGCTAAAATAGACCAGAGAAAACATTTATTGTCTTTATTTTTGATATTGATAACTGCTTTTCTATTTTTGATAACACTGGGTAAATCAATGTAAGAAGAAGCTTTTAGAGGATCTGATTTAAGAATATGAATGTCTATGTAAATAATTTTTCCTATATTGAATCCACTTCCTACGATTGAATTATCCACATCTTGCTCTTGTTTAATAAGTTCATCATAGACTCCTGATGTTTTAAAATCTTGATATGAAGATATAAAGTGTGGCTCAGTTCTCATGTATGGTGCATCTATAACTCCTTCATCCTTTGTCATTTCTAATTTTACTCCCATATAAAATTTAAGTGGTTTCATTTCCTTTAGTGTTTTTTCAATCAACGTTTGAACAGCAGGTTTAACTATTTCTACAGCATCAACTATAGACTCTGGTTCAGGAGGTTTGAAGTTAAAGACTCTTATTTTAATATGTCCTTTGAATGCTCCATCAGAGTTTTTAGTTGTGATAAAATTTGATAAATGTAGATTTGTTTTAAGATGTATTTTGAAGCCTTTCTTGAGGATATTTTTATTACATGTAGAACAGTGTTTTGTTTCAGGTGGAAGAGGGGAAAGTTTGTTTAAAATGTTGTATGTATGTTTTGCGGTGAGAATATGTTGTTTATAATATTTTACTTCCTTCTCGCAAGTATCACAATAAACCATATTTATAGCGTGAGAAAACGTGGTGTTTTATATATATCACTGTGCTTAAAATAAAACACTTTTGAGCTTTACAGCTCCGTTTTATATATATCACTGTGCTTAAACTAAAACACTTTTTCACTCAGAATCATCTAAGTCATAACTATCACATGAATACTCAGAATCATACTCAGAGTCATCAATAAAGCTACTCTCATAACTATCATTTGAGCACAAACTATTAGTATCATAACTATCATCTGTGTTCAATGAAATACTATCATCACCATCGTCCAAGTTCAATGAAATACTATCATCACTATCGTCTGAGTTCAATGAAATAGTAAAATCTTCACTGCTGTATTGACTCATATTTAATTAGCAAGAAAAATATTCCCATCAATATCTATATACTTTCTTTCATTAACAGATTCAATCTCTACAATTTTTATATCAAAAGTTATCTTTAAATAATCTCTAACTATCATAGAACGAAATGACATTTCACCAGAAATATTAACATCATTCATTTTACTTAGATCTACACCCTTTGGATTATTAAAGAAAATACAAATGTCTCCTCTAGAATTATTAATGGTCTTATCATTCTTTTTCAAAGTATCGTGGTCAATCACTTTTTCAAGCTTTGAATAAATTGCCAGGAGTAGAGGAGAAACTTTTGTTAGATTTACTTTAATGGATGTCTTTCCAGGTATAGTTAGAGCTCTTCCTTTAAATGAAATAGAGGGGCTCATGTTATTTTCCATAACTGGTTTTACCCAAAAATTTCCATATTTATCTTTGTTCAATTTAACATCTTTGACATATTTTTCTATATCTTCCACCGAAGTAGAGATTGATTGAAATTTGTCTTTTGTGCTTTGAAACATTGTATTTATTAATGAATAAACTTGCGTTTAGTTTAAGTAAAAATTTACCACATAAATATGATAAGTTCTGAAGGATATTTAGAATTTCCAGACTCTCCATATGATAAATTAGAGAATTGTCCGGCTTGTGATAGAGTGGGGCTTAATGATGAGGATTCATATAAACAATGTATTTTCTGTGATTTAATTTTAATTAATGATAATAAGAAATATAAAAAAATATATAACTCTTTTAAATTAGAACCAAAAATGAATTACTTTACAAGATTAATAAGAGAGATGAATGTTAAGTATTGTGATGATAATACACCATTTCTTTCAAGGGAAGAGACTAATTGTATTGAGGAAATGTATAAGGGTTTAATGATATTTATTATTCAAAATAATTTTAATGGAAATGTTAATACAAGATACTATATAAATAAAATAATGGATTATTTTGAAATTAAACCCGAACTCAGGATAAAATATAGAGTTTCTCAAATAGCTCAAAAAAAGTTGGATAACTTGTTTTCCAAATATATAAATGAATGATTTTTTACCCGTTTGGGAAAATAAGATAAAATTTAATAACCATAAAAACATTCCAAATTCATTGAGATGTCTAATAGTTGGTTCAAGCGGATGTGGAAAAACCTGTTTACTTTTAAAGATGCTCCTTGGTTCTAATTTTTTAGATTATGATAATTTAATAATTTTTACAAAGTCAAGTTTTCAACCCGAGTATCAACTACTCTCACAGGGTTTTAATGCGGGTCTTAAAAAGGAAGACATTATCGGTTTATTTAAACTTCAAAACAAACTAAATGATTATAATATTGATGATATAATACAATTATTTTGTGATACACAGAAATCAAAATCGAAACCCATAACTTGTATTCTCAGTGATAATACGGATGATATACCTTCACCTCAAGATTTAGATAAATCAAAAAAGAACCTTGTCATCTTTGATGATTGTGTTAATGAGAGAAACCAAACAGTAATGGATAGCTACTATACAAGAGGGAGACATTCTTCTTGTAATTGTATATATCTTAGTCAATCATATTTTCAACTCCCTCGACGCTCAATAAGAAACAATGCCAATACTTTTATTTTATTTAAGTTAAATTCAATAGATGTAAATAATTTTTGGAGAGATAATTGCTCTACGTTATGTAGTAAAAAAGAATTTGAAAATTATATGAAACACACGATTGGAAAATATAAATATATTGTTGTGAAACAAGATGAGATACTAAATGATATTTTTCAATAAATAAATACAGAAAATGAATACTGAAGAAAGAGAAAGAAAGTTTAAGGAACATCAACAATTAGTTTCAAAAGTTGTTAAACAACAGGAAGAGATAAAGAAGAAACGGAGACAGAAACTAACTGGTGAAGAAGCCTTTGAAAGAAAACAAGAGAAATTCTTTAAACCACTTTTGAAAACTCAACACCCTACAGTTCCCACGGTAGAATTTACTCCGAAAAAACTTCAAATGCTCAAAGATTTTAGTCAGATAACAAAACAAGAACTTGGTGAATTAGAATATGATGACGAGGGATTATTTCGGAAACTTGAGCAGGTAAATCAACCCCCTAATTATGTTGTGGAAGCTCTTCAAAACAATGAATATTCTGCGGGTTCAAAAACCAGAGCAGGTCTCATTCCAACAGAAGAACCAGCAGTGTTTCATCTTGTGGAAGAAAAGGTATTGATATTTAATGATGAATTGATGTTCTTGAGTTCTACTCAACCAAATGTTAAATTAACTCCAAGATTAATGTTTCTTCTAACAAACCCCGGATTCAGCGGTTCAAAATATTTTGAGGAACCACTTGATATGGAAAGAGAGGAAGATAGGGTATATATTGAGTTGTTAAATACACTTGATTATGGAGTTTCTGTTGCTGGTAAAAGTAAGAAGAATGAGAAGGAGAAACATATTATTGATGCTTTAAGTAAGCTTGGTTCGGGTGTTAGTTTTCTTCCAAATGACCCATCACAATTAGTTAATAGGCTATTATTGTTATTAGGTAGTAAGAAGGCTGGAAACAACAATTGTTTTAATGAATCCTCAGCCATTTTAGATCAGTTGATGAACATGAAAATAATTAATAAATGTCAATACAAAGATATTTTATTAGATATTAAATAAGATGAGAAGCACAATTCTTAGTTTTAATTTCACAACGAGCGATTACACAGCTTCATTCCCTTACCCACTACAACTTGACCCCCTTACCTCATATGAGGCATCTTTGTTGTCAATGGAAACTTACAATACCCTTTTTAATATCACAGAGAAAAACAACAAGTTTAGTTATAATCCAGGCACTGCCTACAAAACTATAACTGTTTCACCTGGAGCTTACGAGATTTCTCAAATATCTTCAGAAGTCTCTCGCCTTATGAAAGAAAAAGGTGATGAACCAAAAAATATTGTAATAGATATTCAAACACACACTTCAAAATCAACTATTAAACTGAAAAATAATTATAAAGTTGATTTCACGATTGAAAATTCGTTCAGAGAGCTATTGGGTTTCTCTTCAAAAAAGATTGAAAATAACGGGACGTTTTACAGTGATAATGTTATCCAAATATCCTCCGGTATAAATTCAGTATTAATTCATTGTGATTTGATTGATGGTGCTTATAACGATGGAATAAGAACAAATACAATATTTTCATTCAGTGCATACTCAACCCCGATTGGTTATAAATTTAATATGGAACCAAAAAATCTTGTCTATTTACCTGTGTCAGGAAAAACCATATACAGAGTAAATTTTAGGATAACCGACCAAGATAATCGTATGATATCCTTTAATGATGAAATTATATCCATCAGAATTCACCTACGTGAAGTTTTTCAATAAATAAATAATGGTTATTGTAAGAAAACACGAGTTGGGAAAATATAAAATAATTACAGGGGAGGGCATGTTCCTTTCACCAGACTATACAAGGTATGTGGGTAAAGGATACTATAAACCTAAGAGACAACGGGGTGTGGGTCATCAATTTCGAAATAAAGGAGATGGGATAATTGATACTCTAATGGGTATTGGTTCAACCATTCTTAAACATAAAGACCTAATTGGTTCAACTGCTTCTCTCATGGGAAATGTAGCAGGTGTTGTAAAGAGTATAAAAGATGCTCAAAAGGAGTCCCATAAATTACAAGCAATCAAAGAAATTAAAAAAGGTAAAACTCAACTATCTTCACAAGAACGACAAAAAATCATTAAAATACTTGGGTCAGGGTTTCAACAATTTTAATACTATATAAATACAAGTATGGAAGCGATTGATAGTATCTATGATTTGGATGATACGATTATCATTTCAAACTCTACTAAAAAGGAAGACTATTTTAAGGTAAATGCTATTACAGGAACCGACTGGAATTCAAACGGAACAAAAAGTTTTGAAATAAATAATCAACAAACTTACTTGAATATAGCTGATAGTTTCTTGCTGTGTAAATTTAAATTCACTAAGGCTGCGAATAATACTAATGCTACACTCGTAAATGATTTCTTCTGGAAAATGTTTGACAGTGTTCGCCTGTATATTGGAACACAAGAGGTTGAAGCGGTTGATTATGTCTCTGCTACATCTGAAATGATGAAATTTACACTATATTCGTTTGGTGATAGAATGGGTAAGGGAGCTGTTGAAGGCTTTATTCCTGATATGTCAACGGGAACAAACACAGACCCTGGTTATAGTCAAAGGAAGTCAATGTATAATGATGACGCAAAAGCTGAGAATAGTTTTACCGTAGCAGTACCTCTTAAAGGTATATTTGGATTTTGTGATTATGATAAAGTTTTGTATGGTCTTAAAATTAGATTTCAACTACAAAGGAATGATAATGTAAATAGATTGCTTTTTGGGGCTGAAAATGCTTTTGGCGACAATAATAAATTTGTTATTAATGATTTGTGTTGGTATATCAATGAATATACTCCTAATCTTAAAACGGAGGAGATGTTAAATAGAAGACTTAACTCAAAGAAACCGCTAAATGTATCATACCTTAAAAGAAGATGTCAACACGTTAAACTGGAACACACTACCTACACTTGGAATTTGGGTGTTCTTGAAGGAAAGCCACGATACCTATGGCTCATTTTTAAAAAACCAGATGGAGAGGAGGGTACTAATAAGAATAATGCGCTGAGTGATAATGCTAAGGTGAAACAACTTCGGGTTTCTCTTGATGGCACATTTTATCCGCGAGATAGATTGGAAATTGATTGGGAAAAAAATGATTATGCGGAAGCCTACAAGTCCTACCAAAAAGTGTGTGAAAGTAATGGTAATAATGATCCTATTTTGGATATGGTTGCATTTAAAGGTTTATATACAATCTACGCAATTGACCTGAGTTCTCAAAAGGAAACTATAAAGTCTAATCGAGTGGATACTTCTCTATACATTGAAAGAGGGGAGAATGAAGAAGTTGATGCTTATTGTTTGCTTTTGGAGGAAACAGAATTACAGATTAATACAGATAATGGTGTTATGATTAATATCACATAGGTTTTTTCTCATAAATAAATGGTAGGGGTATATGTTAATCAAATCAATCTTAATAAATTAACATCTTGTATTCAAAATCAAAAGCCTTGTATTATTAATGTTAATACAATTCAAAGAAAAGGAGCTGTAAGAATTGATGTTTTACTCACACACACACAAGTAAAAACACTAAATGATGTTGGATCACTTAAAATTAAAATGACGAAACCTATGTTAAAGAAATATTCAATAGACGAGTCAAGAGGAGGATTTCTCCCGTTTCTAATTCCTTTATTTGCTGGTTTAAGTGCGGCGGGAGCATTGACTGGTGGTATTTCAGCAGCGGTAAAAACTGCTAACGAAAGGAAGGCACAACTAAAAGCTCAAAAAGAATTGGAAAGACATAACAAGGAGTTGGAGAAACAAATTAGTGGAAGTGGTGTAATTGTAGATTTTGCTCAAAAACTTGAAAGTCTACCTGATAAAGCTAGATTGTTGGTTGGTGATATGCTTTCCTCTATCGCTCAAGCGGGTGTTAAACTAACTAAACGGGGTAATGGATTGTATCTTTCTCATAAATAAATGGATAAATGGTTTAAACAATTTGGAAAGAATACAACGTCAAATATAGAACTAGCCAAGTATTGTAAAACACTAAAAATTGATAATGTGGTAATCTGTATGAGAGATGAATTAATACATATAAATAAGAATACAAAGAATATTATTATGAATTTAGACACACAGAATGGTTCTCATTGGGTTTGTATTCATAATAGTCAGGATAAATATTATTTTGATAGTTATGGTATGCCACCACCTGTTGAAGTAATACAATTCTTACAGAATGGTGTTTATCAAACATTTCAAGTTCAAGAAATTAATTCTAAATGTTGTGGTCAATTATGTTTATATGTATTATTTCAACTCAACAATAATGAAAATTTTTATGATATCATTTTTAATCTAATATAAATGACTTATGTTGGAAAAGATGGTTCTATCTTTGGAAAATCCTCTCAGGATATTGATTTATCAAATTATTATACAAAGGCACAGGCTGAACGACAAAAATATAGTGTAAGTAAAAATATTAATATGAAGAATACTTATAAATTAATCAATTATCCAAACCCTACAGATGCGAATGACTTAATTAGATTAAGTGATTTATCACAATATATATTTTTTAAAGAAAACAGCACGTTTTGTGAAAGAAGTAAAATTTAAAACCACAACACCTGGTTATACTGACCATACACCTTTCCTCATTGAATTTAACTACCTGCTTACAATTGAATTTTATAAAGAAGGACATTTAGTTAATATGCGAATTAATAAATGGGGGTATGATATGCCTGATTTAGGGTATAATTGGTCTTTTTCAATAAACATAGAAGACCTACATGATTTAAATCAGTCTCGTAAAGAAGAATATTATCCACTTGGTGAGGATAAGGATTTATGTGGAAGTACAATTAGTAAACAACAAATACGTGATTTTAAGAAAAGAAAAATATATGATAGTATAGCGATGGTTCGCATGACAAAGAAGGAAGGTAATGAGATAAGGATAGAAAGCCGAGGAATACAAACCGATTTGGTAGTGGGAAGATGGGGTGGTATTACCTGTCATAATATTAATCTCACATATATTTCTGATACATAAATGGCAGGAAGAAGACTACAAGAGAATTATAATTTTTGTATTCAAGGATACCTACAAGAAAAGGGTGCTCGGTATTACATACCTTATGATTTGGAGCATATACATGGGAATTTTGTCATTAAAAACTGGCCTTATACTGATATTGTTAAACCCACAAATAGAGACTTGTTTAAAATATTAAATAAAAATGAACTTCTCAAAGTTATGAAATATAAAACTCTTTTAGAAATCGTCAACAAATCTTATTGGTATCCTATTATGAGAAAAATAATTATAGATACAAGAATATCTCAAAATCCAGATGAGTATATGTATAATATTCTTTGGGGTTCAAACTCAAGGGTAGCAAGGAATGAGGAAGGAGTTGAAGAAGAGAAGGAGGAAAGAGAGAAAAAGGAGAAGGAGGAAAGGGAGAGGGAGGAGAAGGAGGAGAGGGAGAAAAAGGAGGAGAAGGAGGAGAGGGAGAAAAATGAGAAGGAGGAAAGGGAGAAAAGGGAGAAGGAGGAAAGGGAGAAAAGGGAGAAAAAGGAGAAGGAGGAGAGGGAGAAAATGGAGGAGGAGGAGAGGGAGCAAAGAGAGAGGGAGGAAAAATATAAAAAGATGGAAATCATTGAGATTCATAAAAGATTGAGTGTATTAAAGGAAATAAATCAATCTCAACGCACCGAAGAGGAAATTAAAGAATTAACAACTCTTATGAAGATAATGGTTTCAAAAATAAGAACGTCAATGTCTTCAATTTCAGGGAGGAGATTTAAACGAGAAAGTGGTGAAGAAGAAGAAGAAGAAGAAGGAAAAGATTATGTGATTGATGATGTTGGTGTCATTGACTTTAGTTAGTTTTTATTTGTAAATAAATGGAGGAGAGAGTGAAGGCATTCCTTAGGATTCTTTATGTTTTAAAAATAAAGATTGAAATGTATATGTTGAAAACCAAAAAGGTTTTGATACTCTGTCGGAATTTTTCTGATAAATAAATATGAGTTATTGTCTCAAATGTAAAAAGAAAACTAAATCTAAAAATATCTCTTATGTTAAAGCTAAAAATAATAGAGTTTATCAAAAAGGAATATGTCAAGTATGTGGCTCTAAAAAGTGCCAATTCATCTCTCCTAAAAGAGGAGGAGACATACAAAAGTTTCTGTCAGGAAGTAAATTTACAACAACTGGAATTCCAGGGGAATTACACCTTCCAGGGTATTCTTTCTGTGGTCCAGGAACAAACTTGGATAAAAGATTAGATGAGGCTGACAATCCTAAACCTTGGTCTAAACCTACAAATAGGGTTGACGAAGTGTGTATGAAGCATGATATTGCTTATGGGAAAACCACTACGTTGACTGAAAAACATAAAGCCGACAGCGAAATGTTGTATAATTTGTCTTTGATACAAAATCCAACGTTGAGAGAGAAAGTTGATAGGTTTATTGTGAGAAATTTGATAAATGCTAAATTGAAACTTGGTCTTGGTTATTCCTCAAAAAACTATTAGGCTCTAATGATGTCATCAAGACTGAGGAGCTTTTGGCTGAAGAATTACACAAACCTATAATCACAAAGTTTAAAAGAAGGAAGGTTTATTCTAAATACACCGACCACATATGGTCCGCTGATTTAATTGAATTGAATAATGACAGGGGATACAGGTATGCTTTAACCGTTATTGATTTGAGGAGTAGATTTGCCTGGGTTGTCCCTTTAAAAAATAAAAGGGGTGATACTTTAATGTTAGCCTTTAAGCTAATATTTGATCGGGATAAAAGGAAACCAAAGAAGTTATGGACTGATGAGGGAACAGAGTTCTATAACAAAATATTCATGAAATTTCTTAAGGGGAAGGGTATTAAATTATACAGCACCTTTAATGAAGGAAAGGCAGTTGTTATTGAGCGTTTTAATCGTACTTTAAAAGAGAAATTATATAAAAAATTCACACAACTCGGTTCTCAAAAATGGGTGTATTTAATTCAGGATATTGTAGATAATTACAATAATACAGTTCATTCATCAACACAATCAAAACCATCAGAAACATTTACAAAATTAGAATATGAAAAGGAGATTAATTTGAGAAAGCCCAAGTTTAAAGTTGGTGATATTGTAAGAATATACAAATGGAAAAGTCATTTTGAGAAAGGTTATACACAAAAATGGACTCGTGAATTATTTAAAATCATTGATGTAATGGATACAGTCCCTTGGACCTACAAATTATATGATTTAAATGGAGAAGAAATCTTGGGTTCATTTTACTCACAAGAATTACAAAAAACACAAGTAAGCAGATAATACCCTTGAAAATAATAAATAAATAAATAAAATGTAATGGGGATACGTTTTTAAATCTGTGAACCCCAAACACAGAATCCCACAACTTTTTAGTTGGGGCTTAACTTTTGTGTGTGTATAATGGGGATACGTTTTTAAATCTGTGAACCCCAAACACAGAATCCCACAACTTTTTAGTTGGGGCTTAACTTTTGTGTGTGTATAATGGGGATACGTTTTTAAATCTGTGAACCCCAAACACAGAATCCCACAACTTTTTAGTTGGGGCTTAACTTTTGTGTGTGTATAATGGGGATACGTTTTTAAATCTGTGAACCCCAAACACAGAATCCCACAACTTTTTAGTTGGGGCTTAACTTTTGTGTGTGTATAATGGGGATACGTTTTTAAATCTGTGAACCCCAAACACAGAATCCCACAACTTTTTAGTTGGGGCTTAACTTTTGTGTGTGTGTGTATGTGCGAGTGAGTCATAATAATATACAAACCCTAACCCAACCCAAGCCCTAACCCAACCCCATCCCTAACCCAACCCCAACCCTAACCCAACCCCATCCCTAACCCAACCCCATCCCTAACCCAACCCATCCCTAACCCTCACATTCAAAATCCCAACCCTAACCCAATCCCATCCCTAACCCAACCCCAACCCTAACCCTCACATTCAAAATCCCAACCCTAACCCAACCCATCCCTAACCCAACCCCATCCCTAACCCAACCCCATCCCTAACCCAACCCCAACCCTAACCCTCACATTCAAAATCCCAACCCTAACCCAACCCCATCCCTAACCCTCACATTCAAAATCCCACCCAAACCCTAACATAATCTTTCTTTTCTTCTTTTTTAAATACGTATTTCTTTTTTTTTTTTCCTCTTCCTCCAATTCTGTCTTTCAAGGCTTTTAAGTTTGAAGAAGTAGAAATGGGAAGAAAGAATTTTCCAGCATTTTCTTCCTCGAACTTTCTTGATATTGCTTAAATCAAGCGTCATTAAATAAAGAACATTGTTCATTGCTTTAGAATCCAAAGAGTCTCCAAGAGGAACCCCACAGGTAGAGTCTCCAAAATAAAACCAACTTTCCAAGTTCCCAAGGTATAACCACATTCCTGTTGAGCCTCCAAGATAGGTATCACATTCCGAGTCATCAAAACAAAACCCCCATTCCGAGTCTCCAAAAATATAACCATCTTTCCAAGTCCCCAAGGTAAAACCACAATTTTCAGAAATATTGGGGGTTTCCGTGATAAGTCTCACATAGTATAACTGCGGACCATCAGGGAAAACTTCCCTTTCCCAATTTTTTAGGGTTTCTATGATGTGTCTCACATAGTATAACTGCGGACCATCAGGGAGAATTCCCATTTCACAATTTTTTAGGGTTTCTATGATGTGTCTCACATAGTATAACTGCGGACCATCAGGGAGAACTCTCCTTGCCCAATTTTTTAGGGTTTCTATGATGTGTCTCACATAGTATAACTGCGGACCATCAGGGAGAACTCTCCTTGCCCAATTTTTTAGGGTTTCTATGATGTGTCTCACATAGTATAACTGCGGACCATCAGGGAGAACTCTCCTTGCCCAATTTTTTAGGGTTTCTATGATGTGTCTCACATAGTATAACTGCGGACCATCAGGGAGAACTCTCCTTTCCCAATTTTCAGAAATTTGTGGGTCTCCAATGTATGACTTGTATTCTGGCTCATCAAGGTAGAACTTGTTCAGTGGGTTTTGTTTTGATAACTCACAACAAGTATCATCATGGTAAAACTCTTTTTCAGGATTTTGTGGATCTCCAAGGTATAACTCTTTGGCTGGGTCATCAAGGTAGAACTCGTTCTGGGGGTCTTGGTTGTTCAAAATGTCTTCAAACAAAAAAATAACTTCATCCCAAGTTGTGTTAAAAGCAGAATTTTCATTTCGTATCTCAGATACAATTTCCTGTGAAAGAAAATAACAATGTATTAATTTAATACAATATTTTTTATTTGTATAAATCAAGCTCTATGAATATTAAAATAAACTTTGTTAACTCTTACACGAGTCTCATCTTAAAAAAAAAAAAAAAAAAAAAAAAAAAAATTAAATAAATAAATAAATAAATAAACAAACTTACCTCCATTGATAAGAGGTTCGAGTCCAGTTCATCAATCTGAAGGTTGAGTTCTACACAGGTAGTAGGACTCCATGGAATAGCAAAGTTATCCCATTCCATTTCGGCATAGTAGTCCATTCTCAAGTGAAGCAGAAAGCGTGTTTGAAAAAGCCTGTGTGGTCGGTGCCTTTTATAAGGACTGGGTGTGTCTTCCTGTGGAAATTCCCTGGGCGTGTCTTAACTGGAAATGATGTGATGGAAATTCCCTGAAAATGATGTAATGTATTACCTGGAAATGATACAATGCTGAAGAGTTTATAAAGTGGGTGGGACTTAGCAAAAGTGGGAGGAGCTTAGCAAAAGTGGGCGGGGCTTAGTAAAAAGTGGGCGTGGTTTAACAAAAAGTGGGCGGGGCTTAGTAAAAAATGGGCGTGGTTTACCAAAAAGTGGGCGGAGCTTACCAAAAAATGGTATGTGGCACTGGAGGCGCTCAAACAAGAACATTGAGGGAGGTTTACCATTTTATCTTAGCTCAGTTAAAATATCTTAATAAAGAACCAAACTCAAACATATTTTTTGTTAATATATTAGATGGTGAAGAGAGTTGTAGGAGAATTAAATTATTTCCCACGCATAAACAAATATTTGTAGGGTCGTTGTTTGAGTGGGTTATATTCACCAGATGATATTAAGAGTAAAAGGTTAAAAGGTCCATGAGGTCAGAAGGATCACAGGTGTTTAAGTGGTCTAATGAATAAGGATAACATGTCAAAACGTTAGAAGGTTCATAAAGAACAGGGTGAGAGAAATATAGGTGTTTAGGGGCAATGAGGGAGGGAAAGAATTAATATGGAAGTGAATGGGTCAATGTTTGAGTGGGTCAAAGATTAATCTGCCAGATGATATGTAGAAGAAGGATGATAGGTCTATAAGAGAAAACAAATATTTGTAGTGTTTGAGTGGTCTAATGAACAACATTAAGGATAGGTACTACAGACAAAAGGTTCATAAAGATGAGGGTGGGAGAAATAGAGGTGTTTATGATTTTTGAAAAAGACAAGGGGGTAAATGACATTAGATAGGGATTTCACATGTTAAACGGAGGTGTCCCAGAAGCAACATTATTACACTACTCACTTGTGTTAGTGTTGAAAAACAACTTTTCGCACTTGTGTTGGTGCAGGAAACCACTTTTGCACTTGTATTAGTGTGGAAAAAACACTTTTTGCACTTGTGATAGTGTTGAAAAACCACTTTTCGCACTTGTGTTAGTGTTGAAAAACCACTTTTCGCACTTGTGTTAGTGTTGAAAAACCACTTTTCGCACTTGTGTTGGTGTTGAAAAACCACTTTTCGCACTTGTGTTGGTGTTGAAAAACCACTTTTCGCACTTGTGTTAGTGTTGAAAAACCACTTTTCGCACTTGTGTTGGTGCAGGAAACCACTTTTGCACTTGTATTAGTGTGGAAAAACCACTTTTCGCACTTGTGTTATTGTTGAAAAACCACTTTTCGCACTTGTGTTAGTGTTGAAAAACAACTTTTCACACTTGTGTTGGTGCAGGAAACCACTTTTGCACTTGTATTAGTGTGGAAAAACCACCTTTCGCACTTGTGATAGTGTTGAAAAACCACTTTTCGCACATGTGTTAGTGTTGAAAAACCACTTTTCGCACTTGTGTTAGTGTTGAAAAACAACTTTTCGCACTTGTGTTGGTGCAGGAAACCACTTTTGCACTTGTATTAGTGTGGAAAAAACACTTTTTGCACTTGTGATAGTGTTGAAAAACCACTTTTCGCACTTGTGTTAGTGTTGAAAAACCACTTTTCGCACTTGTGTTGGTGCAGGAAACCACTTTTGCACTTGTATTAGTGTGGAAAAACCACTTTCGCACTTGTGTTAGTGTTGAAAAACCACTTTTCGCACTTGTGTTAGTGTTGAAAAACCACTTTTCGCACTTGTGTTGGTGCAGGAAACCACTTTTGCACTTGTATTAGTGGGGAAAAACCACTTTTCGCACTTGTGTTGGTACAGAAAACCACTTTTGCACTTGTATTAGTGTTGAAAAACCACTTTTTGCACTTGTGTTTGTGTTGAAAAACCACTTTTCGCACTTGTGTTATTGTTGAAAAACCACTTTTCGCACTTGTGTTAGTGTTGAAAAACCACTTTTCGCACTTGTGTTAGTGTTGAAAACCACTTTTCGCACTTGTGTTGGTGCAGGAAACCACTTTTGCACTTGTATTAGTGTGGAAAAACCACTTTTTGCACTTGTGATATTGTTGAAAAACCACATTTCGCACTTGTGTTAGTGTTGAAAAACCACTTTTCGCACTTGTGTTGGTACAGGAAACCACTTTTGCACTTGTATTAGTGTGGAAAAACCACTTTTCGCACTTGTGTTATTGTTGAAAAACCACTTTTCGCACTTGTGTTAGTGTTGAAAAACCACTTTTTGCACTTGTGTTAGTGTTGAAACCACTTTTCGCACTTGTGTTGGTGCAGGAAACCACTTTTGCACTTGTATTAGTGTGGAAAAACCACTTTTCGCACTTGTGTTAGTGTTGAAAAACCACTTTTCGCACTTGTGTTAGTGTTGAAAAACAACTTTTCGCACTTGTGTTGGTGCAGGAAACCACTTTTGCACTTGTATTAGTGTGGAAAAACCACTTTCCGCACTTGTGTTCGTGTTGAAAAACCACTTTTCGCACTTGTGTTAGTGTTGAAAAACCACTTTTCGCACTTGTGTTAGTGTTGAAAAACCACTTTTCGCACTTGTGTTAGTGTTGAAAAACCACTTTTCGCACTTGTGTTGGTGCAGGAAACCACTTTTGCACTTGTTTTAGTGTGGAAAAACACTTTTCGCACTTGTGATAGTGTTGAAAAACCACTTTTCGCACTTGCGTTGGTACAGGAAACCACTTTTGCACTTGTATTAGTGTGGAAAAAATACTTTTTGCACTTGTGATAGTGTTGAAAAACCACTTTTCGCACTTGTGTTGGTACAGGAAACCACTTTTCGCACTTGTGTTGGTGCAGGAAACCACTTTTGCACTTGCATTAGTGTGGGAAAACCACTTTTCACACTTGTGTTAGTGTTGAAAAAACACTTTTTGCACTTGTGATAGTGTTGAAAAACCACTTTTCGCACTTGTGTTAGTGTTGAAAAACCACTTTTCGCACTTGTGTTGATGCAGGAAACCACTTTTGCACTTGTATTAGTGTTGAAAAACCACTTTTTGCACTTGTATTAGTGTGGAAAAACACTTTTTGCACTTGTGATAGTGTTGAAAAACCACTTTTGCACTTGAATTAGTGTGGAAAATACCACTTTTCGCACTTGCGTTAGTGTTGAAAAACCACTTTTCGCACTTGTGTTGGTGCAGGAAACCACTTTTGCACTTGTATTAGTGTGGAAAAACACTTTTTGCACTTGTGATAGTGTTGAAAAACCACTTTTCGCACTTGTGTTAGTGTTGAAAAACCACTTTTCGCACTTGTGTTAGTGTTGAAAAACAACTTTTCGCACTTGTGTTGGTGTAGGAAACCACTTTTGCACTTGTATTAGTGTGGAAAAAACACTTTTTGCACTTGTGATAGTGTTGAAAAACCACTTTTCGCACTTGTGTTAGTGTTGAAAAACCACTTTTCGCCCTCGTGTTGGTGCAGGAAACCACTTTTGCACTTGTATTAGTGTGGAAAAACCACTTTTCGCACTTGTGTTAGTGTTGAAAAACCACTTTTCGCACTTGTGTTAGTGTTGAAAAACCACTTTTCGCACTTGTGTTAGTGTTGAAAAACCACTTTTCGCACTTGTGTTAGTGTTGAAAAACCACTTTTCGCACTTGTGTTGGTGCAGGAAACCACATTTGCACTTGTATTAGTGTGGAAAAAACACTTTTCGCACTTGTGTTAGTGTTGAAAAACCACTTTTCGCACTTGTGTTCGTGTTGAAAAACCACTTTTCGCACTTGTTTTGGTGCAGGAAACCACTTTTGCACTTGTATTAGTGTGGAAAAAACACTTTTTGCACTTGTGATATTGTTGAAAAACCACATTTCGCACTTGTGTTAGTGTTGAAAAACCACTTTTCGCACTTGTGTTGGTACAGGAAACCACTTTTGCACTTGTATTAGTGTGGAAAAAACACTTCGCACTTGTGTTATTGTTGAAAAACCACTTTTCGCACTTGTGTTAGTGTTGAAAAACCACTTTTCGCACTTGTGTTAGTGTTGAAAACCACTTTTCGCACTTGTGTTGGTGCAGGAAACCACTTTTGCACTTGTATTAGTGTGGAAAAACCACTTTTCGCACTTGTGTTAGTGTTGAAAAACCACTTTTCGCACTTGTGTTAGTGTTGAAAAACAACTTTTCGCACTTGTGTTGGTGCAGGAAACCACTTTTGCACCTGTGTTGGTGCAGGAAACCACTTTTGCACTTGTATTAGTGTGGAAAAACCACTTTTCGCACTTGTGTTCGTGTTGAAAAACCACTTTTCGCACTTGTGTTAGTGTTGAAAAACCACTTTTCGCACTTGTGTTAGTGTTGAAAAACCACTTTTCGCACTTGTGTTGGTGCAGGAAACCACTTTTGCACTTGTTTTAGTGTGGAAAAAACACTTTTCGCACTTGTGATAGTGTTGAAAAACCACTTTTCGCACTTGCGTTGGAACAGGAAACCACTTTTGCACTTGTATTAGTGTGGAAAAAACACTTTTTGCACTTGTGATAGTGTTGAAAAACCACTTTTCGCACTTGTGTTGGTACAGTAAACCACTTTTCGCACTTGTGTTGGTGCAGGAAACCACTTTTGCACTTGCATTAGTGTGGGAAAACCACTTTTCACACTTGTGTTAGTGTTGAAAAAACACTTTTCGCACTTGTGTTAGTGTTGAAAAACCACTTTTCGCACTTGTGTTAGTGTTGAAAAACCACTTTTCGCACTTGTGTTAGTGTTGAAAAACAACTTTTCGCACTTGTGTTGGTGCAGGAAACCACTTTTGCACTTGTATTAGTGTGGAAAAACCACCTTTCGCACTTGTGATAGTGTTGAAAAACCACTTTTCGCACATGTGTTAGTGTTGAAAAACCACTTTTCGCACTTGTGTTAGTGTTGAAAAACAACTTTTCGCACTTGTGTTGGTGCAGGAAACCACTTTTGCACTTGTATTAGTGTGGAAAAAACACTTTTTGCACTTGTGATAGTGTTGAAAAACCACTTTTCGCACTTGTGTTAGTGTTGAAAAACCACTTTTCGCACTTGTGTTAGTGTTGAAAAACCACTTTTCGCACTTGTGTTGGTGTTGAAAAACCACTTTTCGCACTTGTGTTGGTGTTGAAAAACCACTTTTCGCACTTGTGTTAGTGTTGAAAAACCACTTTTCGCACTTGTGTTGGTGCAGGAAACCACTTTTGCACTTGTATTAGTGTGGAAAAACCACTTTTCGCACTTGTGTTATTGTTGAAAAACCACTTTTCGCACTTGTGTTAGTGTTGAAAAACAACTTTTCGCACTTGTGTTGGTGCAGGAAACCACTTTTGCACTTGTATTAGTGTGGAAAAACCACCTTTCGCACTTGTGATAGTGTTGAAAAACCACTTTTCGCACATGTGTTAGTGTTGAAAAACCATTTTTCGCACTTGTGTTAGTGTTGAAAAACAACTTTTCGCACTTGTGTTGGTGCAGGAAACCACTTTTGCACTTGTATTAGTGTGGAAAAAACACTTTTTGCACTTGTGATAGTGTTGAAAAACCACTTTTCGCACTTGTGTTAGTGTTGAAAAACCACTTTTCGCACTTGTGTTGGTGCAGGAAACCACTTTTGCACTTGTATTAGTGTGGAAAAACCACTTTCGCACTTGTGTTAGTGTTGAAAAACCACTTTTCGCACTTGTGTTAGTGTTGAAAAACCACTTTTCGCACTTGTGTTGGTGCAGGAAACCACTTTTGCACTTGTATTAGTGTGGAAAAAACACTTTTTGCACTTGTGATAGTGTTGAAAAACCACTTTTCGCACTTGTGTTAGTGTTGAAAAACCACTTTTCGCACTTGTGATAGTGTTGAAAAACCACTTTTCGCACTTGTGATAGTGTTGAAAAAACACTTTTCGCACTTGTGTTAGTGTTGAAAAACCACTTTTCGCACTTGTGTTAGTGTTGAAAAACCACTTTTCGCACTTGTGATAGTGTTGAAAAACCACTTTTCGCACATGTGATAGTGTTGAAAAAACACTTTTCGCACTTGTGTTAGTGTTGAAAAACCACTTTTTGCACTTGTGATAGTGTTGAAAAACCACTTTTCGCACTTGTGTTAGTGTTGAAAAACCACTTTTCGCCCTCGTGTTGGTGCAGGAAACCACTTTTGCACTTGTATTAGTGTGGAAAAACCACTTTTTGCACTTGTGTTAGTGTTGAAAAATCACTTTTCGCACTTGTGTTAGTGTTGAAAAACCACTTTTCGCACTTGTGTTAGTGTTGAAAAACCACTTTTCGCACTTGTGTTGGTGCAGGAAACCACATTTGCACTTGTATTAGTGTGGAAAAAACACTTTTCGCACTTGTGTTAGTGTTGAAAAACCACTTTTCGCACTTGTGTTCGTGTTGAAAAACCACTTTTCGCACTTGTGTTGGTGCAGGAAACCACTTTTGCACTTGTATTAGTGTGGAAAAAACACTTTTTGCACTTGTGATATTGTTGAAAAACCACATTTCGCACTTGTGTTAGTGTTGAAAAACCACTTTTCGCACTTGTGTTGGTACAGGAAACCACTTTTGCACTTGTATTAGTGTGGAAAAAACACTTTTCGCACTTGTGTTATTGTTGAAAAACCACTTTTCGCACTTGTGTTAGTGTTGAAAAACCACTTTTCGCACTTGTGTTAGTGTTGAAAACCACTTTTCGCACTTGTGTTGGTGCAGGAAACCACTTTTGCACTTGTATTAGTGTGGAAAAACCACTTTTCGCACTTGTGTTAGTGTTGAAAAACCACTTTTCGCACTTGTGTTAGTGTTGAAAAACAACTTTTCGCACTTGTGTTGGTGCAGGAAACCACTTTTGCACTTTTGTTGGTGCAGGAAACCACTTTTGCACTTGTATTAGTGTGGAAAAACCACTTTTCGCACTTGTGTTCGTGTTGAAAAACCACTTTTCGCACTTGTGTTAGTGTTGAAAAACCACTTTTCGCACTTGTGTTAGTGTTGAAAAACCACTTTTCGCACTTGTGTTGGTGCAGGAAACCACTTTTGCACTTGTTTTAGTGTGGAAAAAACACTTTTCGCACTTGTGATAGTGTTGAAAAACCACTTTTCGCACTTGCGTTGGAACAGGAAACCACTTTTGCACTTGTATTAGTGTGGAAAAAACACTTTTTGCACTTGTGATAGTGTTGAAAAACCACTTTTCGCACTTGTGTTGGTACAGTAAACCACTTTTCGCACTTGTGTTGGTGCAGGAAACCACTTTTGCACTTGCATTAGTGTGGGAAAACCACTTTTCACACTTGTGTTAGTGTTGAAAAAACACTTTTCGCACTTGTGTTAGTGTTGAAAAACCACTTTTCGCACTTGTGTTAGTGTTGAAAAACCACTTTTCGCACTTGTGTTAGTGTTGAAAAACAACTTTTCGCACTTGTGTTGGTGCAGGAAACCACTTTTGCACTTGTATTAGTGTGGAAAAACCACCTTTCGCACTTGTGATAGTGTTGAAAAACCACTTTTCGCACATGTGTTAGTGTTGAAAAACCACTTTTCGCACTTGTGTTAGTGTTGAAAAACAACTTTTCGCACTTGTGTTGGTGCAGGAAACCACTTTTGCACTTGTATTAGTGTGGAAAAAACACTTTTTGCACTTGTGATAGTGTTGAAAAACCACTTTTCGCACTTGTGTTAGTGTTGAAAAACCACTTTTCGCACTTGTGTTAGTGTTGAAAAACCACTTTTCGCACTTGTGTTGGTGTTGAAAAACCACTTTTCGCACTTGTGTTGGTGTTGAAAAACCACCTTTCGCACTTGTGTTAGTGTTGAAAAACCACTTTTCGCACTTGTGTTGGTGCAGGAAACCACTTTTGCACTTGTATTAGTGTGGAAAAACCACTTTTCGCACTTGTGTTATTGTTGAAAAACCACTTTTCGCACTTGTGTTAGTGTTGAAAAACAACTTTTCGCACTTGTGTTGGTGCAGGAAACCACTTTTGCACTTGTATTAGTGTGGAAAAACCACCTTTCGCACTTGTGATAGTGTTGAAAAACCACTTTTCGCACATGTGTTAGTGTTGAAAAACCACTTTTCGCACTTGTGTTAGTGTTGAAAAACAACTTTTCGCACTTGTGTTGGTGCAGGAAACCACTTTTGCACTTGTATTAGTGTGGAAAAAACACTTTTTGCACTTGTGATAGTGTTGAAAAACCACTTTTCGCACTTGTGTTAGTGTTGAAAAACCACTTTTCGCACTTGTGTTGGTGCAGGAAACCACTTTTGCACTTGTATTAGTGTGGAAAAACCACTTTCGCACTTGTGTTAGTGTTGAAAAACCACTTTTCGCACTTGTGTTAGTGTTGAAAAACCACTTTTCGCACTTGTGTTGGTGCAGGAAACCACTTTTGCACTTGTATTAGTGGGGAAAAACCACTTTTCGCACTTGCGTTGGTACAGAAAACCACTTTTGCACTTGTATTAGTGTTGAAAAACCACTTTTTGCACTTGTGTTTGTGTTGAAAAACCACTTTTCGCACTTGTGTTATTGTTGAAAAACCACTTTTCGCACTTGTGTTAGTGTTGAAAAACCACTTTTCGCACTTGTGTTAGTGTTGAAAACCACTTTTCGCACTTGTGTTGGTGCAGGAAACCACTTTTGCACTTGTATTAGTGTGGAAAAACCACTTTTTGCACTTGTGATATTGTTGAAAAACCACATTTCGCACTTGTGTTAGTGTTGAAAAACCACTTTTCGCACTTGTGTTGGTACAGGAAACCACTTTTGCACTTGTATTAGTGTGGAAAAACCACTTTTCGCACTTGTGTTATTGTTGAAAAACCACTTTTCGCACTTGTGTTAGTGTTGAAAAACCACTTTTTGCACTTGTGTTAGTGTTGAAACCACTTTTCCCACTTGTGTTGGTGCAGGAAACCACTTTTGCACTTGTATTAGTGTGGAAAAACCACTTTTCGCACTTGTGTTAGTGTTGAAAAACCACTTTTCGCACTTGTGTTAGTGTTGAAAAACAACTTTTCGCACTTGTGTTGGTGCAGGAAACCACTTTTGCACTTGTATTAGTGTGGAAAAACCACTTTCCGCACTTGTGTTCGTGTTGAAAAACCACTTTTCGCACTTGTGTTAGTGTTGAAAAACCACTTTTCGCACTTGTGTTAGTGTTGAAAAACCACTTTTCGCACTTGTGTTAGTGTTGAAAAACCACTTTTCGCACTTGTGTTGGTGCAGGAAACCACTTTTGCACTTGTTTTAGTGTGGAAAAAACACTTTTCGCACTTGTGATAGTGTTGAAAAACCACTTTTCGCACTTGCGTTGGTACAGGAAACCACTTTTGCACTTGTATTAGTGTGGAAAAAATACTTTTTGCACTTGTGATAGTGTTGAAAAACCACTTTTCGCACTTGTGTTGGTACAGGAAACCACTTTTCGCACTTGTGTTGGTGCAGGAAACCACTTTTGCACTTGCATTAGTGTGGGAAAACCACTTTTCACACTTGTGTTAGTGTTGAAAAAACACTTTTTGCACTTGTGATATTGTTGAAAAACCACTTTTCGCACTTGTGTTAGTGTTGAAAAACCACTTTTCGCACTTGTGTTGATGCAGGAAACCACTTTTGCACTTGTATTAGTGTTGAAAAACCACTTTTTGCACTTGTATTAGTGTGGAAAAACACTTTTTGCACTTGTGATAGTGTTGAAAAACCACTTTTGCACTTGAATTAGTGTGGAAAATACCACTTTTCGCACTTGCGTTAGTGTTGAAAAACCACTTTTCGCACTTGTGTTGGTGCAGGAAACCACTTTTGCACTTGTATTAGTGTGGAAAAACACTTTTTGCACTTGTGATAGTGTTGAAAAACCACTTTTCGCACTTGTGTTAGTGTTGAAAAACCACTTTTCGCACTTGTGTTAGTGTTGAAAAACAACTTTTCGCACTTGTGTTGGTGTAGGAAACCACTTTTGCACTTGTATTAGTGTGGAAAAAACACTTTTTGCACTTGTGATAGTGTTGAAAAACCACTTTTCGCACTTGTGTTAGTGTTGAAAAACCACTTTTCGCCCTCGTGTTGGTGCAGGAAACCACTTTTGCACTTGTATTAGTGTGGAAAAACCACTTTTCGCACTTGTGTTAGTGTTGAAAAACCACTTTTCGCACTTGTGTTAGTGTTGAAAAACCACTTTTCGCACTTGTGTTAGTGTTGAAAAACCACTTTTCGCACTTGTGTTGGTGCAGGAAACCACATTTGCACTTGTATTAGTGTGGAAAAAACACTTTTCGCACTTGTGTTAGTGTTGAAAAACCACTTTTCGCACTTGTGTTCGTGTTGAAAAACCACTTTTCGCACTTGTTTTGGTGCAGGAAACCACTTTTGCACTTGTATTAGTGTGGAAAAAACACTTTTTGCACTTGTGATATTGTTGAAAAACCACATTTCGCACTTGTGTTAGTGTTGAAAAACCACTTTTCGCACTTGTGTTGGTACAGGAAACCACTTTTGCACTTGTATTAGTGTGGAAAAAACACTTTTCGCACTTGTGTTATTGTTGAAAAACCACTTTTCGCACTTGTGTTAGTGTTGAAAAACCACTTTTCGCACTTGTGTTAGTGTTGAAAACCACTTTTCGCACTTGTGTTGGTGCAGGAAACCACTTTTGCACTTGTATTAGTGTGGAAAAACCACTTTTCGCACTTGTGTTAGTGTTGAAAAACCACTTTTCGCACTTGTGTTAGTGTTGAAAAACAACTTTTCGCACTTGTGTTGGTGCAGGAAACCACTTTTGCACTTGTGTTGGTGCAGGAAACCACTTTTGCACTTGTATTAGTGTGGAAAAACCACTTTTCGCACTTGTGTTCGTGTTGAAAAACCACTTTTCGCACTTGTGTTAGTGTTGAAAAACCACTTTTCGCACTTGTGTTAGTGTTGAAAAACCACTTTTCGCACTTGTGTTGGTGCAGGAAACCACTTTTGCACTTGTTTTAGTGTGGAAAAAACACTTTTCGCACTTGTGATAGTGTTGAAAAACCACTTTTCGCACTTGCGTTGGAACAGGAAACCACTTTTGCACTTGTATTAGTGTGGAAAAAACACTTTTTGCACTTGTGATAGTGTTGAAAAACCACTTTTCGCACTTGTGTTGGTACAGTAAACCACTTTTCGCACTTGTGTTGGTGCAGGAAACCACTTTTGCACTTGCATTAGTGTGGGAAAACCACTTTTCACACTTGTGTTAGTGTTGAAAAAACACTTTTCGCACTTGTGTTAGTGTTGAAAAACCACTTTTCGCACTTGTGTTAGTGTTGAAAAACCACTTTTCGCACTTGTGTTAGTGTTGAAAAACAACTTTTCGCACTTGTGTTGGTGCAGGAAACCACTTTTGCACTTGTATTAGTGTGGAAAAACCACCTTTCGCACTTGTGATAGTGTTGAAAAACCACTTTTCGCACATGTGTTAGTGTTGAAAAACCACTTTTCGCACTTGTGTTAGTGTTGAAAAACAACTTTTCGCACTTGTGTTGGTGCAGGAAACCACTTTTGCACTTGTATTAGTGTGGAAAAAACACTTTTTGCACTTGTGATAGTGTTGAAAAACCACTTTTCGCACTTGTGTTAGTGTTGAAAAACCACTTTTCGCACTTGTGTTAGTGTTGAAAAACCACTTTTCGCACTTGTGTTGGTGTTGAAAAACCACTTTTCGCACTTGTGTTGGTGTTGAAAAACCACTTTTCGCACTTGTGTTAGTGTTGAAAAACCACTTTTCGCACTTGTGTTGGTGCAGGAAACCACTTTTGCACTTGTATTAGTGTGGAAAAACCACTTTTCGCACTTGTGTTATTGTTGAAAAACCACTTTTCGCACTTGTGTTAGTGTTGAAAAACCACTTTTCGCCCTCGTGTTAGTGTTGAAAAACCACTTTTCGCACTTGTGTTGGTGCAGGAAACCACTTTTGCACTTGTATTAGTGGGGAAAAACCACTTTTCGCACTTGCGTTGGTACAGAAAACCACTTTTGCACTTGTATTAGTGTTGAAAAACCACTTTTTGCACTTGTGTTTGTGTTGAAAAACCACTTTTCGCACTTGTGTTATTGTTGAAAAACCACTTTTCGCACTTGTGTTACTGTTGAAAAACCACTTTTCGCACTTGTGTTAGTGTTGAAAACCACTTTTCGCACTTGTGTTGGTGCAGGAAACCACTTTTGCACTTGTATTAGTGTGGAAAAACCACTTTTTGCACTTGTGATATTGTTGAAAAACCACATTTCGCACTTGTGTTAGTGTTGAAAAACCACTTTTCGCACTTGTGTTGGTACAGGAAACCACTTTTGCACTTGTATTAGTGTGGAAAAACCACTTTTCGCACTTGTGTTATTGTTGAAAAACCACTTTTCGCACTTGTGTTAGTGTTGAAAAACCACTTTTTGCACTTGTGTTAGTGTTGAAACCACTTTTCGCACTTGTGTTGGTGCAGGAAACCACTTTTGCACTTGTATTAGTGTGGAAAAACCACTTTTCGCACTTGTGTTAGTGTTGAAAAACCACTTTTCGCACTTGTGTTAGTGTTGAAAAACAACTTTTCGCACTTGTGTTGGTGCAGGAAACCACTTTTGCACTTGTATTAGTGTGGAAAAACCACTTTCCGCACTTGTGTTCGTGTTGAAAAACCACTTTTCGCACTTGTGTTAGTGTTGAAAAACCACTTTTCGCACTTGTGTTAGTGTTGAAAAACCACTTTTCGCACTTGTGTTAGTGTTGAAAAACCACTTTTCGCACTTGTGTTGGTGCAGGAAACCACTTTTGCACTTGTTTTAGTGTGGAAAAAACACTTTTCGCACTTGTGATAGTGTTGAAAAACCACTTTTCGCACTTGCGTTGGTACAGGAAACCACTTTTGCACTTGTATTAGTGTGGAAAAAATACTTTTTGCACTTGTGATAGTGTTGAAAAACCACTTTTCGCACTTGTGTTGGTACAGGAAACCACTTTTCGCACTTGTGTTGGTGCAGGAAACCACTTTTGCACTTGCATTAGTGTGGGAAAACCACTTTTCACACTTGTGTTAGTGTTGAAAAAACACTTTTTGCACTTGTGATAGTGTTGAAAAACCACTTTTCGCACTTGTGTTAGTGTTGAAAAACCACTTTTCGCACTTGTGTTGATGCAGGAAACCACTTTTGCACTTGTATTAGTGTTGAAAAACCACTTTTTGCAGTTGTATTAGTGTGGAAAAACACTTTTTGCACTTGTGATAGTGTTGAAAAACCACTTTTGCACTTGAATTAGTGTGGAAAATACCACTTTTCGCACTTGCGTTAGTGTTGAAAAACCACTTTTCGCACTTGTGTTGGTGCAGGAAACCACTTTTGCACTTGTATTAGTGTGGAAAAACACTTTTTGCACTTGTGATAGTGTTGAAAAACCACTTTTCGCACTTGTGTTAGTGTTGAAAAACCACTTTTCGCACTTGTGTTAGTGTTGAAAAACAACTTTTCGCACTTGTGTTGGTGTAGGAAACCACTTTTGCACTTGTATTAGTGTGGAAAAAACACTTTTTGCACTTGTGATAGTGTTGAAAAACCACTTTTCGCACTTGTGTTAGTGTTGAAAAACCACTTTTCGCCCTCGTGTTGGTGCAGGAAACCACTTTTGCACTTGTATTAGTGTGGAAAAACCACTTTTCGCACTTGTGTTAGTGTTGAAAAACCACTTTTCGCACTTGTGTTAGTGTTGAAAAACCACTTTTCGCACTTGTGTTAGTGTTGAAAAACCACTTTTCGCACTTGTGTTGGTGCAGGAAACCACATTTGCACTTGTATTAGTGTGGAAAAAACACTTTTCGCACTTGTGTTAGTGTTGAAAAACCACTTTTCGCACTTGTGTTCGTGTTGAAAAACCACTTTTCGCACCTGTTTTGGTGCAGGAAACCACTTTTGCACTTGTATTAGTGTGGAAAAAACACTTTTTGCACTTGTGATATTGTTGAAAAACCACATTTCGCACTTGTGTTAGTGTTGAAAAACCACTTTTCACACTTGTGTTGGTACAGGAAACCACTTTTGCACTTGTATTAGTGTGGAAAAAACACTTTTCGCACTTGTGTTATTGTTGAAAAACCACTTTTCGCACTTGTGTTAGTGTTGAAAAACCACTTTTCGCACTTGTGTTAGTGTTGAAAACCACTTTTCGCACTTGTGTTGGTGCAGGAAACCACTTTTGCACTTGTATTAGTGTGGAAAAAACACTTTTTGCACTTGTGATAGTGTTGAAAAACCACTTTTCGCACTTGTGTTAGTGTTGAAAAACCACTTTTCGCACTTGTGTTAGTGTTGAAAAACCACTTTTCGCACTTGTGTTGGTGTTGAAAAACCACTTTTCGCACTTGTGTTGGTGTTGAAAAACCACTTTTCGCACTTGTGTTAGTGTTGAAAAACCACTTTTCGCACTTGTGTTGGTGCAGGAAACCACTTTTGCACTTGTATTAGTGTGGAAAAACCACTTTTCGCACTTGTGTTATTGTTGAAAAACCACTTTTCGCACTTGTGTTAGTGTTGAAAAACCACTTTTCGCCCTCGTGTTAGTGTTGAAAAACCACTTTTCGCACTTGTGTTGGTGCAGGAAACCACTTTTGCACTTGTATTAGTGGGGAAAAACCACTTTTCGCACTTGCGTTGGTACAGAAAACCACTTTTGCACTTGTATTAGTGTTGAAAAACCACTTTTTGCACTTGTGTTTGTGTTGAAAAACCACTTTTCGCACTTGTGTTATTGTTGAAAAACCACTTTTCGCACTTGTGTTACTGTTGAAAAACCACTTTTCGCACTTGTGTTAGTGTTGAAAACCACTTTTCGCACTTGTGTTGGTGCAGGAAACCACTTTTGCACTTGTATTAGTGTGGAAAAACCACTTTTTGCACTTGTGATATTGTTGAAAAACCACATTTCGCACTTGTGTTAGTGTTGAAAAACCACTTTTCGCACTTGTGTTGGTACAGGAAACCACTTTTGCACTTGTATTAGTGTGGAAAAACCACTTTTCGCACTTGTGTTATTGTTGAAAAACCACTTTTCGCACTTGTGTTAGTGTTGAAAAACCACTTTTTGCACTTGTGTTAGTGTTGAAACCACTTTTCGCACTTGTGTTGGTGCAGGAAACCACTTTTGCACTTGTATTAGTGTGGAAAAACCACTTTTCGCACTTGTGTTAGTGTTGAAAAACCACTTTTCGCACTTGTGTTAGTGTTGAAAAACAACTTTTCGCACTTGTGTTGGTGCAGGAAACCACTTTTGCACTTGTATTAGTGTGGAAAAACCACTTTCCGCACTTGTGTTCGTGTTGAAAAACCACTTTTCGCACTTGTGTTAGTGTTGAAAAACCACTTTTCGCACTTGTGTTAGTGTTGAAAAACCACTTTTCGCACTTGTGTTAGTGTTGAAAAACCACTTTTCGCACTTGTGTTGGTGCAGGAAACCACTTTTGCACTTGTTTTAGTGTGGAAAAAACACTTTTCGCACTTGTGATAGTGTTGAAAAACCACTTTTCGCACTTGCGTTGGTACAGGAAACCACTTTTGCACTTGTATTAGTGTGGAAAAAATACTTTTTGCACTTGTGATAGTGTTGAAAAACCACTTTTCGCACTTGTGTTGGTACAGGAAACCACTTTTCGCACTTGTGTTGGTGCAGGAAACCACTTTTGCACTTGCATTAGTGTGGGAAAACCACTTTTCACACTTGTGTTAGTGTTGAAAAAACACTTTTTGCACTTGTGATAGTGTTGAAAAACCACTTTTCGCACTTGTGTTAGTGTTGAAAAACCACTTTTCGCACTTGTGTTGATGCAGGAAACCACTTTTGCACTTGTATTAGTGTTGAAAAACCACTTTTTGCACTTGTATTAGTGTGGAAAAACACTTTTTGCACTTGTGATAGTGTTGAAAAACCACTTTTGCACTTGAATTAGTGTGGAAAATACCACTTTTCGCACTTGCGTTAGTGTTGAAAAACCACTTTTCGCACTTGTGTTGGTGCAGGAAACCACTTTTGCACTTGTATTAGTGTGGAAAAACACTTTTTGCACTTGTGATAGTGTTGAAAAACCACTTTTCGCACTTGTGTTAGTGTTGAAAAACCACTTTTCGCACTTGTGTTAGTGTTGAAAAACAACTTTTCGCACTTGTGTTGGTGTAGGAAACCACTTTTGCACTTGTATTAGTGTGGAAAAAACACTTTTTGCACTTGTGATAGTGTTGAAAAACCACTTTTCGCACTTGTGTTAGTGTTGAAAAACCACTTTTCGCCCTCGTGTTGGTGCAGGAAACCACTTTTGCACTTGTATTAGTGTGGAAAAACCACTTTTCGCACTTGTGTTAGTGTTGAAAAACCACTTTTCGCACTTGTGTTAGTGTTGAAAAACCACTTTTCGCACTTGTGTTAGTGTTGAAAAACCACTTTTCGCACTTGTGTTGGTGCAGGAAACCACATTTGCACTTGTATTAGTGTGGAAAAAACACTTTTCGCACTTGTGTTAGTGTTGAAAAACCACTTTTCGCACTTGTGTTCGTGTTGAAAAACCACTTTTCGCACTTGTTTTGGTGCAGGAAACCACTTTTGCACTTGTATTAGTGTGGAAAAAACACTTTTTGCACTTGTGATATTGTTGAAAAACCACATTTCGCACTTGTGTTAGTGTTGAAAAACCACTTTTCGCACTTGTGTTGGTACAGGAAACCACTTTTGCACTTGTATTAGTGTGGAAAAAACACTTTTCGCACTTGTGTTATTGTTGAAAAACCACTTTTCGCACTTGTGTTAGTGTTGAAAAACCACTTTTCGCACTTGTGTTAGTGTTGAAAACCACTTTTCGCACTTGTGTTGGTGCAGGAAACCACGTTTGCACTTGTATTAGTGTGGAAAAACCACTTTTCGCACTTGTGTTAGTGTTGAAAAACCACTTTTCGCACTTGTGTTAGTGTTGAAAAACAACTTTTCGCACTTGTGTTGGTGCAGGAAACCACTTTTGCACTTGTGTTGGTGCAGGAAACCACTTTTGCACTTGTATTAGTGTGGAAAAACCACTTTTCGCACTTGTGTTCGTGTTGAAAAACCACTTTTCGCACTTGTGTTAGTGTTGAAAAACCACTTTTCGCACTTGTGTTAGTGTTGAAAAACCACTTTTCGCACTTGTGTTGGTGCAGGAAACCACTTTTGCACTTGTTTTAGTGTGGAAAAAACACTTTTCGCACTTGTGATAGTGTTGAAAAACCACTTTTCGCACTTGCGTTGGAACAGGAAACCACTTTTGCACTTGTATTAGTGTGGAAAAAACACTTTTTGCACTTGTGATAGTGTTGAAAAACCACTTTTCGCACTTGTGTTGGTACAGTAAACCACTTTTCGCACTTGTGTTGGTGCAGGAAACCACTTTTGCACTTGCATTAGTGTGGGAAAACCACTTTTCACACTTGTGTTAGTGTTGAAAAAACACTTTTCGCACTTGTGTTAGTGTTGAAAAACCACTTTTCGCACTTGTGTTAGTGTTGAAAAACCACTTTTCGCACTTGTGTTAGTGTTGAAAAACAACTTTTCGCACTTGTGTTGGTGCAGGAAACCACTTTTGCACTTGTATTAGTGTGGAAAAACCACCTTTCGCACTTGTGATAGTGTTGAAAAACCACTTTTCGCACATGTGTTAGTGTTGAAAAACCACTTTTCGCACTTGTGTTAGTGTTGAAAAACAACTTTTCGCACTTGTGTTGGTGCAGGAAACCACTTTTGCACTTGTATTAGTGTGGAAAAAACACTTTTTGCACTTGTGATAGTGTTGAAAAACCACTTTTCGCACTTGTGTTAGTGTTGAAAAACCACTTTTCGCACTTGTGTTAGTGTTGAAAAACCACTTTTCGCACTTGTGTTGGTGTTGAAAAACCACTTTTCGCACTTGTGTTGGTGTTGAAAAACCACTTTTTGCACTTGTGTTAGTGTTGAAAAACCACTTTTCGCACTTGTGTTGGTGCAGGAAACCACTTTTGCACTTGTATTAGTGTGGAAAAAACACTTTTTGCACTTGTGATAGTGTTGAAAAACCACTTTTCGCACTTGTGTTGGTACAGTAAACCACTTTTCGCACTTGTGTTGGTGCAGGAAACCACTTTTGCACTTGCATTAGTGTGGGAAAACCACTTTTCACACTTGTGTTAGTGTTGAAAAAACACTTTTCGCACTTGTGTTAGTGTTGAAAAACCACTTTTCGCACTTGTGTTAGTGTTGAAAAACCACTTTTCGCACTTGTGTTAGTGTTGAAAAACAACTTTTCGCACTTGTGTTGGTGCAGGAAACCACTTTTGCACTTGTATTAGTGTGGAAAAACCACCTTTCGCACTTGTGATAGTGTTGAAAAACCACTTTTCGCACATGTGTTAGTGTTGAAAAACCACTTTTCGCACTTGTGTTAGTGTTGAAAAACAACTTTTCGCACTTGTGTTGGTGCAGGAAACCACTTTTGCACTTGTATTAGTGTGGAAAAAACACTTTTTGCACTTGTGATAGTGTTGAAAAACCACTTTTCGCACTTGTGTTAGTGTTGAAAAACCACTTTTCGCACTTGTGTTAGTGTTGAAAAACCACTTTTCGCACTTGTGTTGGTGTTGAAAAACCACTTTTCGCACTTGTGTTGGTGTTGAAAAACCACTTTTCGCACTTGTGTTAGTGTTGAAAAACCACTTTTCGCACTTGTGTTGGTGCAGGAAACCACTTTTGCACTTGTATTAGTGTGGAAAAACCACTTTTCGCACTTGTGTTATTGTTGAAAAACCACTTTTCGCACTTGTGTTAGTGTAGAAAAACAACTTTTCGCACTTGTGTTGGTGCAGGAAACCACTTTTGCACTTGTATTAGTGTGGAAAAACCACCTTTCGCACTTGTGATAGTGTTGAAAAACCACTTTTCGCACATGTGTTAGTGTTGAAAAACCACTTTTCGCACTTGTGTTAGTGTTGAAAAACAACTTTTCGCACTTGTGTTGGTGCAGGAAACCACTTTTGCACTTGTATTAGTGTGGAAAAAACACTTTTTGCACTTGTGATAGTGTTGAAAAACCACTTTTCGCACTTGTGTTAGTGTTGAAAAACCACTTTTCGCACTTGTGTTGGTGCAGGAAACCACTTTTGCACTTGTATTAGTGTGGAAAAACCACTTTCGCACTTGTGTTAGTGTTGAAAAACCACTTTTCGCACTTGTGTTAGTGTTGAAAAACCACTTTTCGCACTTGTGTTGGTGCAGGAAACCACTTTTGCACTTGTATTAGTGTGGAAAAAACACTTTTTGCACTTGTGATAGTGTTGAAAAACCACTTTTCGCACTTGTGTTAGTGTTGAAAAACCACTTTTCACACTTGTGATAGTGTTGAAAAACCACTTTTCGCACTTGTGATAGTGTTGAAAAAACACTTTTCGCACTTGTGTTAGTGTTGAAAAACCACTTTTCGCACTTGTGTTAGTGTTGAAAAACCACTTTTCGCACTTGTGTTAGTGTTGAAAAACCACTTTACGCACTTGTGTTGGTGCAGGAAACCACTTTTGCACTTGTATTAGTGTGGAAAAACCACTTTTCGCACTTGTGTTCGTGTTGAAAAAACACTTTTCGCACTTGTGTTAGTGTTGAAAAACCACTTTTCGCACTTGTGTTGGTGCAGTAAACCACTTTTGCACTTATATTAGTGTGGAAAAACCACTTTTCGCACTTGTGTTAGTGTTGATAAACCACTTTTCGCACTTGTGTTAGTGTTGAAAAACCACTTTTCGCACTTGTGTAGGTGCAGGAAACCACTTTTGCACTTGTATTAGTGTGGAAAAACCACTTTTCACACTTGTGTTATTGTTGAAAAACCACTTTTCGCACTTGTGTTAGTGTTGAAAAAACACTTTTCGCACTTGTGTTAGTGTTGAAAAAACACTTTTCGCACTTGTGTTGGTGCAGGAAACCACTTTTGCACTTGTATTAGTGTGGAAAAACAACCTTTCGCACTTGTGATAGTGTTGAAAAACCACTTTTCGCACTTGTGTTAGTGTTGAAAAACCACTTTTCGCACTTGTGTTAGTGTTGAAAAACAACTTTTCGCACTTGTGTTGGTGCAGGAAACCACTTTTGCACTTGTATTAGTGTGGAAAAAACACTTTTTGCACTTGTGTTGCAACTTTTTGCAACACTAACACAAGTGTTGAAAAACCACTTTTCGCACTTGTGTTAGTGTTGAAAAACCACTTTTCGCACTTGTGTTAGTGTTGAAAAACCACTTTTCGCACTTGTGTTAGTGTTGAAAAACCACTTTTCGCACTTGTGTTGGTACAGGAAACCACTTTTGCACTTGTATTAGTGTGGAAAAAACACTTTTTGCACTTGTGTTAGTGTTGAAAAACCACTTTTCGCATTTGTATTAGTGTTGAAAAACCACTTTTTGCACTTGTGTTAGTGTTGAAAAACCACTTTTCGCACTTGTGTTGATGCAGGGAACCACTTTTGCACTTGTATTAGTGTGGAAAAAACACTTTTCGCACTTGTGTTAGTGTTGAAAAACCACTTTTCGCACTTGTGTGAGTGTTGAAAAACCACTTTTCGCACTTGTGTTGGTGCAGGAAACCACTTTTGCACTTGTATTAGTGTGGAAAAAAACACTTTTTGCACTTGTGATAGTGTTGAAAAACCACTTTTGCACTTGAATTAGTGTGGAAAATACCACTTTTCGCACTTGTGTTAGTGTTGAAAAACCACTTTTCGCACTTGTGTTGGTGCAGGAAACCACTTTTGCACTTGTATTAGTGTGGAAAAACACTTTTTGCACTTGTGATAGTGTTGAAAAACCACTTTTCGCACTTGTGTTAGGGTTGAAAAACCACTTTACGCACTTGTGTTAGTGTTGAAAAAACACTTTTCGCACTTGTGTTAGTGTTGAAAAACCACTTTTCGCACTTGTCTTTGTGCTGAAAAACCACTTTTCGCACTTGTGTTGGTGCAGGCAACCACTTTTGCACTTGTATTAGTGTGGACAAAACACTTTTCGCACTTGTGTTGGTGCAGGAAACCACTTTTGCACTTGTATTAGTGTGGAAAAACCACTTTTTGCACTTGTGTTAGTGTTGAAAAACCACTTTTCGCACTTGTGTTAGTGTTGAAAAACCACTTTTCGCACTTGTGTTGGTACAGGAAACCACTTTTGCACTTGTATTAGTGTGGAAAAAACACTTTTTGCACTTGTGTTAGTGTTGAAAAACCACTTTTCGCATTTGTATTAGTGTTGAAAAACCACTTTTCGCACTTGTGTTGGTACAGGAAACCACTTTTGCACTTGTATTAGTGTGGAAAAACCACTTTTCGCACTTGTGTTAGTGTTGAAAAACCACTTTTCGCACTTGTGTTAGTGTTGAAAAACCACTTTTCGCACTTGTGTTGGTACAGGAAACCACTTTTGCACTTGTATTAGTGTGGAAAAAACACTTTTTGCACTTGTGTTAGTGTTGAAAAACCACTTTTCGCATTTGTATTAGTGTTGAAAAACCACTTTTCGCACTTGTGTTGGTACAGGAAACCACTTTTGCACTTGTATTAGTGTGGAAAAAACACTTTTCGCACTTGTGATAGTGTTGAAAAACCACTTTTCGCACTTGTGTTAGTGTTGAAAAACCACTTTTCGCACTTGTGTTAGTGTTGAAAAACAACTTTTCGCACTTGTGTTGGTGCAGGAAACCACTTTTGCACTTGTATTAGTGTGGAAAAAACACTTTTTGCACTTGTGTTGCAACTTTTTGCAACACTAACACAAGTGTTGAAAAACCACTTTTCGCACTTGTGTTAGTGTTGAAAAACCACTTTTCGCACTTGTGTTAGTGTTGAAAAACCACTTTTCGCACTTGTGTTAGTGTTGAAAAACCACTTTTCGCACTTGTGTTGGTACAGGAAACCACTTTTGCACTTGTATTAGTGTGGAAAAAACACTTTTTGCACTTGTGTTAGTGTTGAAAAACCACTTTTCGCATTTGTATTAGTGTTGAAAAACCACTTTTTTGCACTTGTGTTAGTGTTGAAAAACCACTTTTCGCACTTGTGTTGATGCAGGGAACACTTTTGCACTTGTATTAGTGTGGAAAAAACCACTTTTCGCACTTGTGTTAGTGTTGAAAAACCACTTTTCGCACTTGTGTTAGTGTTGAAAAACCACTTTTCGCACTTGTGTTGGTGCAGGAAACCACTTTTGCACTTGTATTAGTGTGGAAAAAACACTTTTTGCACTTGTGATAGTGTTGAAAAATCACTTTTGCACTTGAATTAGTGTGGAAAATACCACTTTTCGCACTTGTGTTAGTGTTGAAAAACCACTTTTCGCACTTGTGTTGGTGCAGGAAACCACTTTTGCACTTGTATTAGTGTGGAAAAACACTTTTTGCACTTGTGATAGT